>NW_025209756.1:4466-17412 GCF_004010195.1 Chiloscyllium plagiosum
ACAGACACAGATACGCACACACATACACAGACACACGCATTCACAGACACACAGGCACATTCACGTACACACATATATATTCCTTCTCTCACACAGTCTCATTCACACACACATCCACTCACATATACACATATACCAACATACATACTTGCCCACATGTGCAAAGACACACACACACATCATTCAGGCACACACAAGCACCTACACATTTATACACATACATACACAGATATGCAAACACTGACACACAGACACACACACACAACTGCACAAATCAACATTTCCCCCATTACACGGCTTTCTCTCTCTCTCCTCCCCCTTCCTATCCCTTTCCAGATTGAGTCCCACTTTAAAGAGCTGTCATCTTTTCTATTCACAGATGGAGCCTAATTCTATTTTAGTGACTGCTCTTGCTGTGGTCAGTAATCTATATTCGCATAAAAAAATCTTTTTAAACTGGATCATTCAGATGTGGTCAGTGGTCGTCTGACAATTGGCATCAGTGTAGCTCCAGCCACTTATATATCTTGTCATAAAATAATGGGCATCAAAATGCTGCTGATGGGAGAGTGCTATTCCAGTTAAAACAGCAGCAAAAACTCGAATTCATATCAAACAGCTAAAGTCATCAAACATTGTGAGGTGTCCCATGACCATCGAACAAAGTTTGACTACAACTTGCTTAAGGCTGGATGAGTAAAAGCTCAATCAAAGAAGTAGGTAATAAGGGATATCTTATAAAACAAGGATAGAGAGCGGTGGAGAGGTTTAGGAAGGGTATTTCAGAATTTACTGCCCAGGCAGTGGAATGATGCACATCCCCATGCACTTTTCATTTCTGACCCCCTTCCCAAAACAAAACAAGTACATGACCAGTATTTCTCCACAAGGATGTTGCCCCTTTAAGTACATGAGGACTGAGACCAGATTTTAATTTTTGAAAACTATTTTTCCATTCTGGGTATTTCTAACAGACATGACATCATGGAGACAAAAACAGCACAAGCACGGTGCTGGAAGTGGCATTTAATTACAGAATGAAAGTTGAGCTCTCCCTCCTGTGGATTTGTATTTACACGACCTAGATTCAAGATGTGAACAGTATGAACTCCACTTATAAAGCAAAGGCAAGGGCGAAAGCTCAGCTGTTTTAATTTTTGTTCCAAATTTTGTGCCTATCAGGGTGAGGGATGTTAGCAGTGGGGAATAGAACACTTTCCCAATATCTCATGACAGTGTTGAGCTTTTCAAGGTCAGATACAATAATTAAAGGCTCCCTCAATTCTATCCCAATGATGTCAGATATATTAGGGACGCCTGAGTGAGTCTTGGATAGGCACATGGATGATAGTAAAATGTAGGGTATGTAGGTTAGTTTGATCTTAGAGTAGGAAAAAAGGTTGGCACAACATCGAGGGCTGAAGGTCCTGTACTGTACTGCTCTATGTTCTATGTTCTATGTGCTTCCGACCTGGACTGATAAGTGACAAGCCTCAGGCAACTGACTGTGTGGAGTTTGCACGTTCTCCCCGTGTCTGCATGGGTTTCCTCCGGGTGCTCCGGTTTCCTCCCACAGTCCAAAGATGTGCAGGTCAGGTGAATTGGCCATACAATTCAGCACCGCCTTCCTAACCTGAGATCTTCTTCCCGACCTCTCCGCCCCCACCCCAGTCTGACCTATCACCCTCACCTTGACCTCTTTCCACCTATCACATTTCCGACGCCCCTCTCCCAAGTCCCTCCTCCCTACCTTTTATCTTAGCCTGCTGGACAAACTTTCCCCATTCCTGAAGAAGGGCTTATGCCCGAAACGTCGATTCTCCTGTTCCCTGGATGCTGCCTGACCTGCTGTGCTTTTCCAGCAACACATTTCCAGCTCTGATATGAAGAAATGCCCAGCAATACAGGAAAAGCAACGATAACTTTCGCTGTTCTGCTGGGAAAAGGTGTCACCATATTTTTTTCTGCTCCATCACACTCACTGTACATCTGTCATACCACCTTCCCCCGAACAAAGCACACGCTCCACTACTCTCACTTTTGCATGCAGCATGCACTTTCCTTCACTCTCTCTGGCAATAATATCCAATCGAGTTTGGATTTATTGTTTTAGCAAAATCGAACCAGTGAGACATTCTGATTCTTGGGATATAAAAATGTAGACATGGTGAAAATTGAAGACGGAACAACTGCCATTGCGATAGAAATGTCCGGGGAGGTAATACCTTGTTTTCCAAGAAAATATGAAAGTCTCTAGCAAACGTATCTCTTCCTATGAAACATATTCGCAGTAGATAGGAAGAAGAGGACCCAGGAAATTCAATAGCAGGAATTGTGAAGTCATGGTGGCCATCACCAAGAAGTTGCGAGAAAGATTGAATGGGCTGAAGTTGAGTAAATCTCCTGGACCAAATGGACTACACACGAAAGTTCTAAGGGAGCTAGCCGAAGAAATAGTGGAGGGGTTATCAGTGATCCTTCTGGAATCGCTGGAAACAGGGACGGTCTCAGACGACTGGAAAATCGCTAACGTGAAACAGTGTTCAAGGCAAAAGACGGAAAAAATTAAAGACTAATAAACCTGAACTTCGTCGTGGTTGAAATCTTGAAATCCATGTGACTCCAAAAAGGTTACTGTGGCATTCCAGGCATTTTACTGGAGTTTTACCAATCTGAAGGTTGTGTGGAAGGGCGGCAAAACTGGAGTCTTTTGTTGAAGAACCTGCTGCCCCCGGGCCAATATTTTGTTTATTCTTTCAAAATGGAAGATACAGGATGTTTCCGCTTTCCCTCTTTCCATTTCACTCTTAAATGTGGATTTTATAATCCTTTCTAAGACTCCTGATTTAAGGCTGTAGGCTATGTTGCCTTCTATAGTTAAAAAGGGCCAGACGACCTTCAATAAGGACCACAGGTCCCCCAATAACGTTTTAATCCAATAATATAATTCAAGCATGTCATCAACAGTCAATACAGGGATTGGTGATTGCTGTAGATGCAGGGAATGCATTTGACTGAGTTGAGTTGCCGCACCACTTTTATACTCTGGAGCAGTTTGGCTTGGGGTAAGTCTTTACAATATAGGTGAAGGTTCTCTACTGTGGTATTATAGCTGCAATCTTCACCAATGGAGTTCAATAAACCAAATTTAGGATTTTTAGTGGCAGCCAGCAAGGCTATCCTCTTTTGCCACTGCTGTTTACAATGGCGATTGAACCATTGGCAGAGGCAATTCGTCGGGATCCCAGTATATCAGCTGTAGATTTTGAGTCAAAATTACTGAAGAGTTCATTGAACACAGACGATGTCCTTTTTTGGGTCAAATCCAACAGTTTTCGTTCCTCACCTGGTAAAATGCATCAGTGCATTTAGTGCATTTTCGTGGTTCAAGATTAACCTTGCAAAATCAGAGGCTATGCCTATATGTGATCTTATGAAGGTGCGAGGTCTTGAGGGCGAATATCGATTCCCATTGAAGTGACCACAAGGGGGTTTTATGTATTTGGGCATATTCGTTCTTCCACTTCTGGTTCAGTTGTTCAAAGCTAATGTTGTTTAATTATTTGACAAAATTAAACACAATCTTCAAAGATGGGATGGGCTTCGGTTCTCATGTTTAGTCAGATAGCGGTTATAAAGTTGCAAATTCGCCCCTGTTTGTTGCACCCTATCCATAACCCAATAGTTACCAATACTATTATTAATACTATTATCAAATTCATGGGTGGCAATTCGGCAGAGGGGAGGCAACATTGTCAGAACATCTTCCGTTAAACGTTTGGTGGGTATGCCGGATTTTCAACGGGGAATGACAGATTCAGAATTCAAACGTTGGGCATTTCGGGGTGTGTCCGGCAAGAACGATTTATTTAAGGTAGGCACAATGATATCCTTTGATCAATTAGCACGGAAAAATGAGCTATCTAATAGGGGCATATTTCGATTTTTTTCAAGTTCAGGATTTTATTCCAAAAAGACTACGCTTACAGATCCAACATAGAGTGGAGTGCGCTCAGTGCAAAGAGTACACTTTCTGTCAGCACCTAATGTCATCGATTCGGAGGTGACACCCCTCCCCACCGCCGATGAGCTCGATCGACTCTGAAGGGTGTTGGAGAGAGTGTTAGGCGTTGAGGTCTCCTCAGAGGCATGAGAAGATATTTGGGAAAACGCAAGAAAGATATCAATTTGTAATCCAACCGATGCTTTAACGTTGAATATTCTTCACAGTATCGACTATACTCCGGACTGTTTGTCAAAAGTTAAACTAAATGCATCTTCAACATGTCCCAACTGCAAGTTTGGTACAGGTCCTCTTACCCATTGTCTCTGGTCCTGTGATAGGTGTCAAACATGTGAAGCACTGTAAAGGTTGCAATTGAGGGAATTTTGAGTGTAAGGGTGGAGAAGGACCCGATCTCTCTTGTTCTTGGCCTGCCCAGTGTTGATGCACAAAACAAGAAAAAAAGACTTTTCAACATTCTCACTTTCTTTGCAAGGAAGAATATCTTGCTCAGTTGGGTATGCGAAATCCCACCAGGCTTGTCGAGGTGATGGGAGATTATTATGGAGCATATTCCCTTGGGGTGTCTGACAAATATGAGAATTTTTTCAAGCATGCGTGCCCTTTTTTGAATACGTTGACACAGATTTATCTGCAACACTAAATAAGGGCTTCCATATGTAATCGTAAAAATTCTGCCTCTTATTTCAAAACCTGGCAGCTTTCGGTTTTTCTTTGTATTCCTGTCTTCTTTTTTCTTCTTCGGGATTCAGCTTCCCAGGTCTTTGACAGGTAAAGGAACTCTTCCCACAATAGATATTTCGGCAGCAGTCTTGTTTGTGTTGGCTGCAATTTACTGCTCTGGCTAACTGTTCAAACTATCTGCTATTTATACCCCAAAATATCAGATCCTTTGATTGGGTTTGATGTCATCTAAAATAGTAAGATTCAAAGTCCATTTGACTTTTGCACCTGAAACGTAATTTAAACCGAATGGCCAAATTTTGAATTTGTCTTGGTACCCTGGTAACACAGAACTAGATATGTGTTTCAACCCAAATATTACAGTTTGAAATATTCTGCACAATTTGTACCAGCCAGAAATGTCATCTCTCTTAAAGGCACAGTACAGCCACAACTTCACAACACCACGGAGGCTGACATTAATCATAGATGCTAAACATTGCCTTCAACCAACGCCTTTCAATTCAATACTGTTTTATTAAAATTCAAAACAATGATTAAAATTACCATTCTGAATGGGATATGTGAGTGCAAGTGAGATAAAGAATGTTAGAGATGATAGATCAATTTTGTTTAGCATTCAAAGTGCCTTGGACATAGGAGTATTGTGAAAGGTTTATCGCAAAATAAGCATGCTTCTCTGTTCATAAATAGAAACATACAACCTTTCTTTACTGATCAAGTATTAACATATCAATGAAACATTGAGAGATCATCATCTGAGATCAATATGTGCAGAAGACAATGTGGGTTTATAACAGGCAATCTGCATCGGTATGTTAACAGAGAATTATACCCCGGAGACAATGCGGAATGCAGATGCTGGACAATTTAGAATGTATAAAGTGTGGTGGTGGAAAAGGCACTGTAGGTCAGGCAGCATCCGACACGCAAGAGAATCAACTTTTCAAGCAGGACCATTCTTCAGACTGCGGAAACGGAAGTGTGCTGGGCGGGCTGGGGCTGTGGTAGGGTATGTGGTAGGGGCGCGAATGTAGGCAGTGATAGTCATAGGTCGGTGGGACGTGTGGACTGGATAGTTGGGAAAGAAGACTAGCAGTTAGGTCGCTTGTAGAGGGCGGATCTGAGTCGGAGGACTGGATCTGGGATGCTGTTGGGGAGGGCAAGTTTGGAACTCTTGAATTCAATGTTCATGAGTGTGTTTCTAGACTCCAGAAGCAGAAGATAAAGTGATACTGGCAACATTCTGATAAATCTCTCCTGAACCCTCACCTGATTAATAATATCCTTCCTATCTCAGGATGACCAGGCCTGCACACGGTACTATAGCGAAGCTTCACCAATACCCTGTGGAATTTCGACAAGACTTCACAACTGCTAAAATCAAAAGTCTGAGCAATGAAAGCTCCGAAACCATGTCTATATGTACCTCAATTTTCAAACAATTATATCTGCACCCCTGTTCACTCTTTCCTATAATAATATCAAAACCCAAGCATTAATTAGTGGGCTGCATGATGGTTAGCACTGCTGCCTCACAGCACCAGAGACCCGGGTTAAATTCCCGCCTCAAGTGACTGACTGTGTGGAGTTTTCACATTCTCCTCGTGTCTGTGTGGGTTTCCTTCGGGTGCTCCGGTTTCCTCCCACAGACACAAAAATTTGCAGGTTAGGTGAATTGGCTATGCTAAATTGCCCGTAGTGTTAGGTGAAGGGATAAATGTAGGGGAATGCGTCTGGGTGTGTGGCGGGTCGGTGAGGACTTGTTGGGCCGAAGGGCCTGTTTCCACACTGTAAGTAATCTAATTGTATCAACCCTCCCGTTGTTTGATTTGCCAAAACGCTTGATATTGCATTTATCCACGACAAACTCCATCTGCCAGACTCAGCACCGTGAGTGATATTACTGCCCCCTTGCACTCCCCTTTCAATTTTAAAACATCTCCCCCTCTCCAGAAGCCGACAATCTCCAGAATTGATTGTGTCAAAGACCCAGATCTTGTTTTGCCTTGTGTTTGCAAGGGAATGAGCGGGTGAGGACAGGCTGGAAATTAATATGGTGCCTCGTATCACTTCATGATTTTAGCAAGACAGTATCGATCTGTTGGAGTTTCGGAATAGTGACCGGTGTTTTGGGACCAGACATTGCCCTCTTTCGTCGTCTCTGGTGCTCAATATTGATGTCTATTCGAGATCCTTCATAGAGAAGAGTGTGTCTGCAGGATTTCATTCCTTCATATTTCAGACGAAATATAATAGCCAAATCAGCTGGAAATCTCAGCCAAGCAATGAAAGGTTTTCATCGTTTATCTCCAACGCAGCCTATATGCACTAAACATCCTATGGTTAAGGATAATACCTTGCATTTGTGCAACAATGAGAAATGTCCTCTGTGTAAGTCAGTAACAAGAATTTAAAATATCCACACAGAGCTGACTGGGCAGCACGCACGAACTGGTGCTCTGATTAATATGACTTTCCAACGGTCGAATACGTTATGGCATTGACCTGTCCACTGAAACCTTCGACATTTCTGATAAAGGTTCTTGGTAGTATCCAACTTAGGGGTGATGTAACTGGTTTGTCCAACATTCTTGGTACTGTCCTCCAATCTCAGAATTCGTTGTGAGTCTGATTTTGTTACAGCGCTGACCTGCTGTAATTTGCAAAATCGGTTATTCCCTTCTGGTTTCAGAACGAAATCAATCGGTGAACTCCACTCAGTCTGGATCAGTTCGATGATGTCGTCATTGAGAATGGCCTCCATCTCCTTGAGGACCTGTCTGGATGTGAAATGATTAAGGTGGTGGGGGTGTTGTGTTGTCTGCGCAGTATTCCCTACGTCTACCTTACGTACAATAGCATTAGTTCTCTGTATCTGATACTTATGTATGTCCTTATATAACAGTAACAAACCTTTCAACTGCATTCTGTGCTCCAGTCACAGATAGTTTGCTGACGTATCCTATACCTCAAGGACTTCTTCATTTTTTGACATATTTTGAGACACAGCAAAATCCAAATCTTCTGGATTTGATTCCTCACTATATGGGGCAGTAACTAACAACTGTTTCTCCAGTTGGTTCTATCTGGTATAATACACATTCAACATGTTCACATGGCACACGCAGTGTTGTTTTGTTTTCCTAAATAGCATATTTATTGGATAATTCAACTGACTAATTTTTTTTCTCAATTTGATATTGACTACGAAACCTGACTTTGAAAGGATCTCCGATCAATGGCAACTATAATAAAACGTCATCCCCTCGGGAAGATAAACCTCCGATTCTCGGAGCTTTAATATGCCATCTGTTTCTTCTATGCTCTGCCGTCTTTAGATGCTATTTAGCTAAATCACTGACACGGTTTAGTCACTCCCTCACCTTCGATACGTAATCTAAATGTGGGATCTCTCACTTTGGTCCTGTCAATTTCTCTTGAAGTAATTTTAAACGGCCTCCCACTTCATGCCCAAATTTTATCTCGAAGGGAGTAAACGGAGTAGATTCGTTTCAGGCATGTCTAATTGCAAATAATACGAATGGGATACCTTTATCCCAATCATTCAGGTAATCCTGACAGTATGCTCTCAACTGATCTTTAAGTTTTTATGCTCCCTTTCTCAAGCTTCCTCGGATTCGGCATGATACAAAATGCATTTGAAGTGCGATATAATTAAGCCATCCATAACTTCCTTAAATAGCCTAGCAGTAAAAAATACTCTTGGTCCGACTGAATCTCTCTGGGTAGTACATACCATGAGAAGAAAAATATTATCTTCTCGACCACCATTTTGGATTTGATACTCCGTAGTGGAATTGATGCTGGTAGCCTGGTACACCAATCCATTAAGGTTAGAAAGTATTGGTTCCCACTTTTACTCCTTGAGAGGGGATGTACACAGTCAATGATAGCTTGTGTGAAATGTCCTTCAAGTTAGGGAATAGGCAACAAATGTGCTAGTTTTATTGCTGCCTGTGGCTTACCTGCCATTTGGCTGGAGGGCTCTGCCTGAAACGGCGATTTTTTCAGCACCACTCTAATCTTGACATACGACAAACGTTAACCACATTCTTGTGCTTTCCAGACCACTAAGAATGTTGTTGTGCGTTAGCCTGAGTCTTTAGGACTCATGGTAACCTCCTACAGGTAGTTTATATATTACTGTAACACCGCCAGTCTGTATGCTATCAGCAACACAATCTGGCGCACTTGCACCAATTTCTCCTCTGAACTAACCAGCCGTGGTCTCCATTTCCGTCTTTGGATTCTATCTTTCATTTAATAACCATCAGGATTATCTTCTGCCTCCTTTTCGAGCAACGTGCCCACTGATATACCTTTTATTATTTTGTCTTTCTGTTTCAGGTTCCTTGGCCGTTCAGGACTAAACACTTCCGTCTGAACATCTGCTTGATCAGGTTTTTCCTATGCTAATACGGCAAATGATAAACAGTGGGCCTGCTCACTGAACCTCAATTCCTTACCTTTACTTTAGTCTTTGCAACGTGTTGTGACTTATGATAGTTGGATCTTGTAACAACATAGTCTGGGATAATGCCGGGATATTTCTGTTTTAACTCCTTTTCTTCTTGATGTTCGTTGAGCTTCTCCACGACAAGGTGTTTGGATCCTGCTAAATCATTGCCAATAACAAATTGGATACCTGGAACTAACCCTCTGTCAATGACTTCCAATATTACTTCCCCAATCTTGAGTTGGCATTCCAAACTGACCTTACATAGTGGAAAGCTAAAGTTCTCTCCATCTGTCCCACAAATACAACACATTCTGCAACTGATAAGAAAGTGTGTAAATTCGTTCATCTCTTACTAACAGACATTGGTTAGATTCAGTTTCTCTCCGAATGAAAACTTCTTGCCCTTTTCCCCCTGTTCTTCCTGCGTAAACTTTACCCACAGAGACGAATTCTTCCTTGAGATCAGGTACCTACTCAATCGCCAGCCCCTGCTGTGGACTCTCCTGCAGCTGCTTGGCTCCTCCAGGAGTTGCCTTTGCTATTTTCACTAATGCAACTAGCTAATCTTCTTTCACGACATACTGCCTTTCTTTAAGGACCAGCATTGCGACTTTACGTAACACACGTTACCACAGTAGATATATATAAGGCCTTTCACTTCTTTCCACCCTCTTTGGCGTTTTTCCGAACCGTCTTAAACTCTTACCAATGTTCGCTACTCTTTGTTTTGTAGTGTAGGATCTCCCTTTCTTGCAACTTCTCTCGCTCATAGGACGACATTCCAGCGAGAAGCTAGTCTTATGCACAACATGTATTCATCCGCTAATTCTGCTGCCCTTTTCACTTCATGAGCTTTCTGTTCTTCCACCTGCATTCTTTCATTATTTTAAGTGAGTTTTTAAACTCCTTCGGCAGAATAATCTCTCTTTGAGTCTTATAGATTGTATCTATCTTTAAAGCACGCACATATTTTGAATTGACTATGTTTAATTCTTTCAAACTGATCATAAGTCTGACCTGCTTCGTTCTTTACGTTTCTGAACCGCTATTTGTACACTTCTTGTTCCAGTTCGCAACCACTTTAAACAACATGTTTGACCTCTTCATAATCTCTTGACCCCTCGTCTGACTGCGCAGCAAATATTTCACTTGCTCTGCGTACCAGTTTCGTCTGAACTAGCATTACACATAAATCCTCCGACGACTCTATCTGCCCAGCCAATTTTTCAAATGAATTTTAAAAAGACTTCAACAGCATTGTCATCAAAATTTGGCAGAGTTTTGGTATATTTGTTTATATTTTCTTTACCGTCTCTTTTAATCTCCACCTGTCAACTTGACTTTGCTGACGAAGTCACATCCTCTCGATTTCAAGTCACCACTCTTTCTTTCTCTCTCTTCTCTCTCTTTCTCTCTGCCTTTCTTCTCTCTCTCTCTCTCTTTGCTCATTTAAGAACGTTCTCTCACTTCTTTTCCTGTTTCTCTCTTCTCTCTCTGTCTCTTTGTCTCTCCCTTTCTCTTTTTTCTCTCTCTTGGTTTATCTTCGAACTTATGTTTTTTCTACCCGACCGCTCATGTCCATTTCTCTGTCACGCCAAAATGTTTGAGTAACCCTCTTACAAATTCAGATTTACTTTTGTCCTTAATTAAACCCAAACCTAAATTAGTTGCTAATTCTAAAAGTATGGTCTTGTCCTTTCTTTTTAAACATTTTTGGCAAATTTGAAAATCATCTTCAAATCCCAGAACCTCTTTGGAAACTTTAAGAATTCTTTGTGAAACGGTAGTCGAACGTCTTTGCTAATTCTGAAATAACGGCCTTGTTCTTTCCTTCCAAACTTTCTTGGCAAGTGTGAGAATCATTTTCAAACCCCAGAACCTCATCAGCAATTTTGAGAGGCATCTCTCTGACTTTTAATATCGCAGGTCACCGAAACTAAACAGATAGTCTCACTTACGTTTTATTTAAAGACCCAGGACACTCACGAGCAAGTTGGTTATATCTACCGGGCTTTCTCCTACCCCAAATCTATTCACTTCTGCCCAAATCTCAGACTGGATCTGTCTAAACATGTTCAAAACACGGAAGAAATTTCCCAAGCTGTTATGAGACGCGGGTAAGCACTTCTCCTAGTTTAAACCAGCAGCACAGAAAAAAGTCACCCTGTGTGGTAGTTTGTTCAACTTCGACAGGCAAAGAACTATCCCAGAGGTCACTACTTAAAGTAAAAAATAACAACGTTATTTTAAAGTCAAACAGAGAATAGATAAACCAACAACTATTTACAACTCCTTTCCTTTAACCTTGGCTTTTACCTCCCACTCAATGATACTAGTCAAATGGAAAAGTCCTGATTAAGATTTACAAAAAAAATATACTCGTTTCAAAACCAGTCGGCTCCTTGGACTCTCCATTGTAGATTTTTCTCTGTAGATTCTCACGAGGTCAATTTCGATGTTCTGCTTGCAGACTCATTTCATAGACAGGTACACTTAAGACAGCCCTAAAACGAGCAATCTGCTTCTGCTGGTCTTTTGCCAGTTCTCCATGCACCTGATCAAAATGACCGGTTTTATAGCCCAAAACATGGGATCGTTTCATTGGTTTAATAATATCAAAGTAATAAATCAAAATTTTATTGGATTCTGATGTCTTGGGCCATAATTTAAACTGTTTGGTGGAATTTGAATTTGTTCTTTTATCCATGGCAACACACCTACTGCTAGCAGCTACGACCAGCTGTTACATCGTTACCTTGTTCCAGACTCCATGTGCTTTGTCCTTGCTAGCTTTTCAAGGTACAGCACATCTACACTTTCACAACAAATGCCGTCAAGTTAGTCTGAAGATGCAGCAAGTGATTTGGAATTGATTGTAGCTGTTCCTTGCACAGGGTAGTGGGTCCGATCTCAATAATATTTTTCTGCATCTGAGCAGAGAATGTCTGAGACGACAAATGATATATCGTAGTTATGTGTAGTTATCTTGCCCTAAAATGAGAAAAATGAAACAATCTTGCATTTCAAATATTTCAAAGATATTTTACTTTCTTTTAGGAGAAAGGCATTCTGTTTTTAGGATAAACAGTTTAGGCCTGAGAAGGAGAGGTGCTCTTTTTTTAATATATAATATCTTGAGAGGAGTGTATTTGGAGAATACCTGATGGATATTCCCTCTTATATGGGAAAATAAAACGGGGGAAGTAATTTACGAAAAAGGCAGATTCTGAGGAAGTGTCACTGGACCTGAAGCGTTACCTCTGATTTCTCTTCATTGCTGCTGCCAGATCTGCTGACCATTTCCAACAATTTCTGCATTTGTTTAAGAATAATACACGTTTATTTTAAGGACAGATATTGTGAAGACATTAAATGTTTTATTTTTAAATTATGCAGGCACTGATAAACACATCTTCAAAAAAGTGGTGCCACGTTAAGGAAACGGTTCCATGTATGACAGCAACAATGATTTATCCACAAGAGCAGGAAATGTGATGGACTCAAATAGTTTAGACAATATTCAAGGAGGTCTCACGTGGTCGAATAAGTGTCTGATAACGTTACTGTTTCAACTCAGAGAGGGAAAAACGTTATCCTTGCTATAAAGGACTATCATATTGCTCGCTCACCCTTCCCTTTTCTCCACCACAGCAATGTGAGTGAGCTTAAAAAAACAACAAATCACCAGTCTTCCGTGCCACTCATGGGGGATTACTGATGATTATTCATTGGAAACAAAAGATATTCAGACAAAT
>NW_025209757.1:0-3089 GCF_004010195.1 Chiloscyllium plagiosum
GCCAGACCTGCTGAATTTGGCCAGTAATTTCTGGTTTTGTTTAATATGGGGTAATCTTATGGAGTTACTGAGACATCATGTCATCTCCCAACCTGCCTGTGCAGTCTGTGAACAGAGACTGTGCAGTCTGAGTGTCCTCTCTGAACCTGATACAAACGTTATATGTCCCTAATGCTCAGGACCAGCTCACCGAACACAGATTCTTCATTTACCATCTGGGGAAGTTCACCACGCGTTTAAAACAAGGCTTTACTGTACTCGCTTCAGGTCTTTCTGAGCTTAGCTCCATCTCACTTTGATGCTGTTGAATAGATCGGGTACGTACCCTCGTCAGCAAGTGGCTGCTCCAGTAACTCCTCTCTGTGTTCATCCTTCAGTTCTTCCTCTGTTCCACTCTTGCCTGTGGTTGAAGATTCAAAACATCACCCACCAAATTCATAAAGTGAAACCCAGGGTTGACAATGACCCCTGCACTGGAGAGTGTGTGTGTGTGTGTGAGAGAGACAGAGGGAGAGAGAGAGAGAGAGAGAGAGAGAGTATGCGAGTGTGAGAGTGAGAGAGACAGAGGGAGAGAGTGTGTATGTGAGTGTGTGAGGAAATGTGTGAGGAAAGAGAGAAACATACACAGAGTGTGTGTGGGTGTGTGGTGGGGGATGGGGAGGGTTGAGTGGGTGTGGTGTGTCAGCTATCCCCGCACGTACGTCGGGTGACCATGACAGTTGGAGAGAGTGATGACTGCAGATGCTGGAGACCAGAGTCGAAAAATGTGGTGCTGGAAAAGCACAGCAGGTCAGGCAGCATCCGAGGAGCAGGAGAGTTGACGTTTCAGGCATAGGCCTTTCGCTCTGATGGATTCTCCTGCTCCTTGGATGCTGCCTGACCTGCTGTGCTTTTCCAACGCCACACTTTCTGACTCTGGCCATGACAGTTGTGAGGTTCAGTCCTCACTGTGGTCTTCTGGTATACAGGATTGTAACTGAGATGGGTTAGAAATGTGAACTTTACAGAGTCGCAAGCCCAGGAAAGAATAAATCGGCTTGTTCACAGCTCCATACCTTCTTTTACTTCATGAATAATGTCTTCAGGAAGAACAAAATTCCGCTCGCCATTTGGGAAAGGGAGAATTTCTGATTCGTGCTGAAAAACAATGGATAACAAAGAAACCTAAACTGAGAAAACAGCAGTTATAAAGTCCTTCACATAGAAAATCTTTGCAAAGTGCTTCAGATGAACACAATGCAAACGTCAGTCCTGTGAAGTATGCTGTGTTGTTGTACTAAGGTGTGTTATGAATGTAAACTTTGTTGGCTGTAGAAGACAAGGGCTGAAAATGTGTTGCTGGAAAAGCGCAGCAGGTCAGGCAGCATCCAAGGAACAGGAAAATCGACGTTTCGGGCATGAGCCCTTCTTCAGGGCTTATGCCCGAAACGTCGATTCTCCTGTTCCCTGGATGCTGCCTGACCTGCTGCGCTTTTCCAGCAACACATTTTCAGCTCTGATCTCCAGCATCTGCAGCACTCACTTTCTCCTATAGAAGACAAGTGGCTTGCAGTAAAATGATACTTTGCAAACCTTCAATTCCTCTCTCCAAAATGTGAATGGTGCTGATAATTATAGCACCTTGCATTGAGTAAGCATTTTTAACATTGCAAAGGGTCCCCAAGCATGGAGGGACAAAGGAATGGGAATCCCTGACTGTGGGGGAAGGGTAGCTGAAAGCCTCGTCACTGAGGGCGCAATAAACAACTGGGGCAAAGCGGTTAGATTCAAGGGATAGGAGTGTCCAGCTTTTGGTTACCTTTCCAACTCTATCCTCATGTGCTTCAGTGTCAGTATTTGTTGATAACTGCTCCTGTGAAAAGCCATAAATCGTTAAAACTGAGTAACCCATGACTGATTAATTTGGATTAATGTAATAAGCTCTCACAACAGGTAACGGTCTTCAAGAGTTTCTATGTTGCGTTCTGGGAATCAGTGACAAGGTCAGCATTTATTCCCCATGTCGGGATCTGGGATCAGTGACATGGCCAGCATTTATTCCCCATGTCGGGATCTGGGATCAGTGAAATGGCCAGCATTTATTCCCCATGTCGGGATCTGGGAATCAGTGACAAGGGCAGCATTTATTCCCCATGTCCGGATCTGGGATCAGTGACAAGGGCAGCATTTATTCCCCATGTCGGGATCTGGGAATCAGTGACACGGCCAGCATTTATTCCCCATGTCGGGATCTGGGAGTCAGTGACAAGGTCAGCATTTATTCCCCATATCGGGATCTGGGAATCAGTGACACGGCCAGCATTTATTCCCCATGTCCGGATCTGGGAATCACAGGGTCAGCATTTATTCCCCATGTTGGGATCTGGGAATCAGTGACAAGGGCAGCATTTATTCCCCATGTTGGGATCTGGGAATCAGTGACAAGGGCAGCATTTATTCCCCATGTCGGGATCTGGGAATCAGTGACAAGGGCAGCATTTATTCCCCATGTCCGGATCTGGGAATCACAGGGTCAGCATTTATTCCCCATGTCGGGATCTGGGAATCAGTGACAAGGTCAGCATTTATTCCCCATGTGGGGATCTGGGATCAGTGACACGGCCAGCATTTATTCCCCATGTCCGGATCTAGGATCAGTGACAAGGGCAGCATTTATTCCCCATGTCCGGATCGGGAATCACAGGGTCAGCATTTATTCCCCATGTTGGGATTTGGGAATCAGTGACACGGCCAGCATTTATTCCCCATGTCCGGATCTAGGATCAGTGACAAGGGCAGCATTTATTCCCCATGTCCGGATCGGGAATCACAGGGTCAGCATTTATTCCCCATGTCGGGATCTGGGAATCAGTGACACGGCCAGCATTTATTCCCCATGTCCGGATCTGGAATCACAGGGTCAGCATTTATTCCCCATGTTGGGATCTGGGAATCAGTGACAAGGGCAGCATTTATTCCCCATGTCCGGATCGGGAATCACAGGGTCAGCATTTATTCCCCATGTTGGGATCTGGGAATCAGTGACAAGGGCAGCATTTATTCCCCATGTCCGGATCGGGAATCACAGGGTCAGCATTTATTCCCCATGT
>NW_025209757.1:15941-17415 GCF_004010195.1 Chiloscyllium plagiosum
GCCCTTCGCTACTACTGTATCTGCTTTATCATGTCCTCTACACTTGACCACCGCCACTTCTGCAGGTTTCATTAGGGCCTCCGCTAATCTTTTCATATCTTTTTCATGTTTAATTGGGGTTTAATTGCTGTTAAGAATCCTGCTCTAATCCATTGACTGAGCTCTACCTGTATAGCCCCTGCCACATATGCAGAGTCGGTGTAAATATTTACTCTTTTTCCCTCTGACCATTCTAACGCAGCAATCATTGCCTGTAGTTCAGCCAACTGGGCTGATTCTTTGCCTGTCACTTTTCCTGTCAACACTTCCTCAAATCCCTCACTTGTCCGTCGCACCACTGCGTCGGCTGCTTTAAGTCCTTCAGTTGGATGCCTGTAACAGCAACCATCTGTGAACAGCATTTCTTCTGGGTCTACTAGTGGAATTGCCTGTAAATCTGCCCTAACTTTGATGTCTCTCTGTATCCTTTCCTCACACATGTGCAGCTCTCCTTCTCCCATATTGTCAGCCATGTTAATTCCTTCGTGTGTAAAAGTTATATGTGGTGCATTCAGGATTTTTTCTAACCTGATTTGCCGCAGTGACGTCATTGTAAAGGCTGTTGAGTTCACATAGGCCACTATACTATGTGTCGTCAGTACCATCAGTGAATGGCCCATGACTATATGTGCTACCTTTTGGAGAATTGTTGCTACCCCTGCTGCATGTCTTGTACATGGCGGGTGTTTGTCCTCTATTGGGTCAAGGGTAACACTTGCATACATCAGCACCTGCCTGCCTCCCCCTTTTCTCTGAAAAAGAACACCATTTACTGTGTGTAAATTTTCAGAAATAATCGACGAAAATTGGCTCTTTGTAATCTGGGACCGCTAAATCAGCAGCCCGCGTTAGGGCCTGTTTAAAAGATATGAAACATTTTTCTGCCTCCGTGGTCCACTGCAAATGGGCCGACAAATTTCTCATGCCTTGCTCATTCACCATGGCTCTGAGAGGGAAAGTGAGCTCCCCATATGATGCAACGAACCCAAGAAATGAGAGCATGTCTTTTACAGTGACTGGTTTGGTATGATGCAGAATGGAAGATCTTTGGGACGCAGAGACACCTGTCCCCTTAGCGGAAATCACTCTACCCAGAAAAGACACCGTTTGTCTGCAGCATTGTAATTTAGCCCGTGAGACTTTGAAACCAATGTTACACAGTTGAACCAACAATGACTTTGTGGCTTCCAGACAGGAAACATGGTCTGGTGCCACCAGAAGAATGTAATCCACATACTGGACCAGTATCACCCCCTTTTGGAGTGTAAGGTCCTTCAGCTGCCATTTTAGTACCTGATTAAACATCCCTGGCGACAAAATGAACCCTTGAGAGACCCTTGTATAACGTAGTTGTTGGCCTTTGTAGGTAAACGAGAAAATGTCCCTCAAATGATCAACTAGGGGCAAACAGAAGAACGCGTTGGCCAGATCAATG
>NW_025209758.1:0-4996 GCF_004010195.1 Chiloscyllium plagiosum
CTCTTAGCCATGCAGGGCCAATCCTGGTAGTTCCTACACCAATTTCATCCCCTCAAGTAAACTCTCTCTCTTGCTTACCAGAGTCTTGTATCTGAGGTTCCTGGCATCATTTCACCCTCCCTGAACTAGGGAAAGTCAGATTTAATCAGTTGCAGAATGTTCTCTCCACTACCAATCTGCTGGACCTATACCTGTAGTCGCAAAAGGGGTGATCCTATAATCTAAGTAGGAACCAGGACAGTTCAGTATTTAGAGAAATTTTAGACTGTTTCTTTAAGCCTGCTTCAAAGTTTGGACTGCTCTTTCTGCCAGACCATTGGATGATGGATGATATGGAGCTGTCCTTATATGACAAATACCACTTGACTCTAGGAAATACTCGAATTCCCTGCTGGTAAACAGTGGGCCTGTTATCTGTGACCAACACTTGCGGCAGTCCACATATTGCAAAAGATATGCATAGTTTTTCTAACATCGTTCCCATGTTTGACGAATGAACTCTACGTATGTGCAGCTATTTTGAGTGGGCATCTACAATGACTAAAAGCATTGAGACCATGAAAGGCCCTGCATAGTCAACATGTACCCAGTCAATCCCACAAATTGTGGGAGCTGCTGGTAGCAACTGTTGTCCTTGTTGGCACTCTGGGCACTGCCTCACCAATGCAGCTCTGTTTGTATCCAGTCTTGGCCACCAGTCTAACATGTCGCCAACATCTTCATTTTGGAAACTCCTGGATGACCCTAATGGAGTTCAGCCAGTATCTGGCAATGACCTTTGCTTGGGAAAATCTTGCTTCTCATAATCATATGCTGTCCTGTTGTGTGTTCTGGTCTCTCTGCATCCAAAAAGGTTTCATTCATGTGACAGCTCTATGGTTTCTCCCATCACTACCAACTGTCTCAGTTTTGCCATGACAGGATCTTGCTGCTTCCAAAGTCTGATATTGTCAATTGTGACAGGAAGTGTGTCCTGAAACTTTAAAATCATTATTGACTCGACCAATGGGGGTACCACCAATGGCGTATCTGATGGTGGAAGGCAGCTGACTGCTTTTGCATTTGCATACTTGGATTCCTGATAGTGTTCCAACTTGTAATTATACACACATAATATTATAGCCCACTGCTGAATTCAGCCTGAAGGTATGGGTGGCATTGCCTTGTCTCTTTATATTAACCTAGCAGGGATTTGTGTTCCGTTAATATTATAAACTTACATCATTTAAGGAATTGCAGGCACTTCCTGACTTCTAATATGACTGCCCAATCTTTATTCTCTATCTGGGCGTATTTACACTCTGCATTAGCAAAAGTCCTAGATTCATACACTATTGGGCATTCCTCTCCATTGGGCTATCAGCGAGCTAATATTTATTCCGATGCCATATATGGCATTGTATGTCAATACCAGTTCTTGCACTGGATCATAGTGTGTCAACACCTTACAGGATAATAACTGTTTCTTCACCTCCGTGAAGGTTATGGCTTGGCTATGTGACCATTTCCAAGACTGACCCTTTTTTTAAGAGTTAGATTGGATTAGATTCCTTACAGTGTGGAAACAGGCCCTTCGGCCCAACAAGTCCACACCGACCCTCCGAAGAGTAACCCATCCAGTCCCACTTCCCTCTGACTAATGCACCTAACACTAGGGGGAGTTTAGCACGGCCAATTCACCTAACCTGCACATCTTTGGACTGTGGGAGGAAACTGGAACACCCGGAGGAAACCCACACAGACACGGGGAGAATGTGCAAACTGCACACAGACAGTCACCCGAGGCTGGAATTGAAGCTGGGACCTGGTGCTGTAAGGCTCACCACTGAGCCATCGTGCAACCCTTTGATACAAAGATGCCAGGATTCACCAATCCAAGGAAAGACGTAAGCTCAAATACAGACCTGGAACCCAGAGCACCTTTGATCGCTCTCACTCTACCTTCCAACAGGTGTAACCCGGTCTCATTGACTCAGTAGCTTAAGTAGGATACTTGGGTTGCCTGGAACACATTTTTCCCTTCAGATGTATATCCCCGCCTGGGAGAAATATCTAACAAATGTCTCCAAGTTCTCTATGAACTTATTGGTTTTCCCTGTTATTAGCACATCCTCTAGATAAATGGCGATCAGGGTAGATCTTGTAAAATGTTCTCCATCATCCACTGAAACATTTCACAGGCTGACAATGCCCCAAATGGCTGTCTTGTTTCTTGGTGCAGATCCTTATGAGTATTAATTGTAGCAAATTTCTGGGTATCGTCATCTGACTGCAATTGCAATTATGCATGGCTTATGTCCAGCTTCGTGAAGGACAGTCCTCCCACCTGCTTTGCATTTAAATCCTCTGTGTGAGGGATTGAGTATTTATCCAGCTGCAAAAAGTGATTTATCATTTGTTAAACCAACCCATCAACCTCCACAATTTGGCCAACCATTACTGCCCATTCTGTAAACTGGACTGATATGATGATTCCTTTGCTTAAGGAAGGCAAATAGTAATGGGTGGGCCTTGCAGAATGGTGGAATTTCTTCCTGGTCAACACGCAAGGTGGCTTTGGCTCCTTTGATAGCCCGTAGACCTTCCTGAAAAACTTCTGGATATTTAGTTAGAACCCTTTTCAGACATGCATTTTCTAATCAAAAAAGGTTTTAATATCTGGTGTCTCAGGGAAAGCTAGGCTTCTAATAACCACAAGAGCTGCAGGTCCACACAGTAGAATTATTCATTGCTTTTCATCTGCCCCAGTGTCATTTGTCTGGAAAACATAACTCATTTGGTTCACATACCGGGCCCAGTTTGCGATGGCAGGGTTAAGCAAGTCAAGCTTTCCAAATGATGGCATGATGCCAGAAATGCTTAACCCAACTCAAAGATGACTGTTGCGAATGAGTTTCTTCAGGAGCTTGCTTTCTCTTGTTGCCACTGAAATAACTCCACAGAGGCCAGTATCCATCACCAAGTCACCCTTTATTTAAACATGGAAGGTCCTTGACACTGATCCAGTTCTCTCACAGAAACTCACAGAGTGAGCCAACTCTCTGATACTCTTGTTTATATTTGTCAGCCAGGACTCCCTGATTGGACCAAATTAGCAGCCCCAATCAGGGAATTCAATATCTATGAGATCCACGTGGCTGACATTATTACAATCACTACACTTGCATTTAATATTTTTCTGCCTCTTTCAATCTCTTCTGTCATACTTCCTAACCTAGATTCCAAATCGTGAAGTCAACCATGCAGAAAGTTAAGATGGGGTGCTACTCTTCATCAAACTGGCCTTCCTTTCGCCTGACTTTACTGTTCATATATGAAATGCAGGGTCAGTTCATAAAATTTACAAGGGCCTGGTTATTCCTTCCTTAATTCAGAAGACAATACCAGGCTGAGATCAAAATAAAGATGCATTAAGGAAGGCCGTATAGCCTATTCAGAAGGAATTGCAGTGGTCAGCCAGCCTCTGACTGTACATGTTGCATTCTTTGATTCCTTTAATCCCAAATATGTCAAGGTGCAACATAGAGATTCTGGTTAGGTTTCAATTACCAATCATGCAGCAGCCCTGAGAACAACTATCTAAATCAATTAGACCCATAAAATACCAGCAGGACAAATTAGCTAACAATGGATAAACACAAATAGAATCTCGGCGTCCGAGTTTCAAAGGTGATATTACCTGCAGTCATGACTGGATTGCCAAGGTCCAAAGCTGAAGGAAGAATTAGGGTTGGACTTCCAAACTCAGAGTTGGATTGCCAAGATTTGGAACAGATTGCCATGCCTCAGGATTCAATCCACTCACATAATGAAACACTTTTTCCCATACACGGCAGTATCCTGGAAATATCCAGCTTAAGGTGTTAGATGACAAGTGCAACTAATACAAATGCCAGACATTAACCATCTCCATCAAGATGGAGTCCAACTATCTCCCCAGTACATCAATGGCATTATTATTTTTGAATCCACCACTATCAACAATCTGGGATCACCAGTGAGCAGAAACCTTACCGGACCATTATATTGTTGGTAGAGGAGCAGATCAGAGATTGCTTATTCTGAAATAAATGGCTCAACATCATGAACTGAAGACACAAGAATAAAGAAATACAAATGGAATATTCTCCAGATGTCTGGATGACTGCAGGTTTGCAACTATACTCAGATAGCTTAACATTATCCAGTCTGATTGTTCAGAACTCACGCACCAAGTTAAAGGTTCACTCCTTCCATCACATCCTATTTTGCTTACCATCAATAAGATGAAGTGCAGCAATTTGCCAGCACATTTTCAACAGCACTTCTTAAAACTGCTAATTATACTACCTAGAAGCATTAAAGCAGCAACTGTGTAGAAACAGTTCCACCTGCAGATTCACCAAATCACACACTATCCTGACCTGAGACAATATCATTTTCCTTCACCATCACTGGGTCAAAATCTTAGAACGTTCACCCTAACGGCACTGTGGCAGTCCCTACATGGCAAAGACTGCAGCATTTCAAGAAGCAATTGTTCACCACCTTCTCAAGGGCAATTAGGGATGAGCATTAAATGTTATCCCAGCCAGAAACACCCACACGCTGTAAAACAAAACAAAATGAGAAGAATATTCAGGGCTGAATTGCTGAGGATTTCAAAGATTTAGAGTCCCATAAGTTAAATGGGTCCTCATATTGTCTTTACCCCACAATTTGAACACCTTTGTTTTAACAATTCCCAAGATTTTGGTTTCATCACTACAATCAAAGACCACCCCAAGCACTGACCAAGCTTTGGCTGGCTTTATGATGCCATGTAGTTATGTAAGTACCATTCCTCAATGCGGCTATTCCACCAGCCAAAAGCCCCTCTGGCTGTCAACTATACTAAGTTTGCACCTTTGTTTTGTAAATTGAGAATAAATGCAGCTTTTGTAGAATTACTAAAAACAGATTAATTGAGAATTGAATCTGAGCCTCTCTAAGTTGTACCTTAATTTATTGTGGTTCT
>NW_025209758.1:8519-17423 GCF_004010195.1 Chiloscyllium plagiosum
TAAGAGCTCAGACAGATTCCAACTAAATTCACAGAAAATATAATGGAGAAAGCTGCCTATCTCTATGTGGAGGTAATGGGAGGGGGGGCTCTGAATTTCATCAGAGATGAGGAGAAGGCATGAATATGTGTAATACACTGCTGACAACTGAACATCAGTCTGAAAGTATAACTCTTGCTTTACCAACCGATGCTGCCTGAAATGGGTATTTTTTTCCCCAATTTTCCTACCTTTATCTGCTGACTTTACAGTTGAACTGGGTAAGTGGGGGATCAGAATTTCACTTCAGATTATGGCTATTCCAGGCAATGGGCAGGCAGTGATAATGAGACAGAGTATCAGCTGTGATCCTGATCAATTGCTTTGCAGATTGGAGTGAACACACGGTCAGCTATAGTTCTTGCTTCTCATCTGGTGAATCCCAAAGCACCTCTCAATCTCTTCACAAGTAGAATAGGAAATGAATCACCCCTAATATTATTTTGTGACATGGTTCTGAGCCAGTATAAAATGTGTCAAATCATTCAAAGTATATAGCATCTGAGATCGTTTTCACAAGGTGTACATGGAAAGGATGCTGCCCATTGTGGGGTCAGTGCAGAAGTTGGGTACGGGGGCAGAGTGGGGGCACTGTTTTAAAATTAGGGCTCACCCTTATAACAGAGGATGAGAATTTTAGTGTTCTCTGATGGTTGTGCAAGTTTGGATCTGATCCGTAGGTAATCATGGGGTTAAGGGGTTTGTCTATGAATCTTTTTGGAATGAAATTGGTTTGAATCTTGACAGCAAAGGAAATCAAAGGGGATTTGCGAATGCGGAATTTGTAACACAGGCCGAATTGCTGTGATGGTATCAAACAGCAGAGCATGCTTGGGGAAATGGGATCCAATTGCTCTGATTTCAGAGGTTTGTGCATTCAGCGATGTTTGTTAGCCCAACTCCAATCCATAGTGCTCACCCAGTTCTGTGAAAATGTACGTGTGCATTTATAGCAAGGAGATCATTGATTGTCCTTTCCGAATTATCCTTGAAATGCTATGTTCCATATGATAGGAACACCACATTTGCAGTGTAAGTATGGAGGAGAGAATTCAATTGCAATTACAACTCAGTCGTATGTCCCCCGGCCCAAGTGGAAGGAAATGGGGTATGGAATCTGTGGTGTGTGCTGTTCTTGCTCTGCATTCTGTTGGTCCTTAAATGATAGGACATCGGAGGAAGAGAGGGGAAAATTAGCCCTTTGAACTTACTGTACCTGCTGTGGGCCAAATCAGACCCCCACAAAACATTGCAAGAAGGCAGCCCAGTCCCTGACTTTTCTCGTTATTTTAAGCAGTGCATAGACCAGGAGAGATGCAGCTGACACAACCACTCAATTGTAAACAAAACAAAACAGAATTTATTTACAGGCTGCTGAATGAAGCAGGAACAAAGGAGAACTGAACTTAGAAAAAAAAACTTACTCGATCTGAAAACTCAGTCAATCCTATCGCAACACAATGATGCTGTTCCAAATACTTTCAACATTCCCATAAAGAGCCCCTCGGTACAAAAAAAGGTAAAGCCACACTCAGGTTCTTACGGGAGAGATGTCACAGAGAGAGAGGATCAGCATGAAGCTTTTCCTTTGACCAGCAGCGTCAAACAGACCGCTTGCTAAAACCAAACCCCGAACTTGGAGAAGGATTTACAAGGATGTTGCCAGGGTTGGAGGATCTGAGCTACAGGGAGAGGCTGAACAGGCTGGGGCTGTTTTCCCTGGAGTGTCAGAGGCTGAGGGGTGACCTTAAAGAGGTTTACAAAATTTTGAGGGGCATGGATAGGATAAATAGACAAAGTCTTTCCCCTGGGGTAGGGGTGTCCAGAACTAGAGGGCATGGGTTTAGGGTGAGAGGGGAAGATATAAAAGAGACCTAAGGGGCAACATTTTCACGCAGAGGGTGGTATGTGTATGGAATGAGCTTCCAGAGGATGTGGTGGAGGCTGGTACAATGGCAACATTTAAGAGGCATTTGGATGGGTATATGAATAGGAAGGGTTTGGAGGGATATGGGCCGGGTGCTGGCAGGTGGGACTAGATTGGGTTGGGATATCTGGTCGGCATGGACGGGTTGGACCAAAGGGTGTGTTTCCGGGCTGTACATCTCTATGACTCTATAACTAGACACTCCCCTTTGATTGCACACAGGTTTTAAGAGAAAGGCTTGACATCTTTCTCAAGTGGATGTATCGAGACATATCGGAACCTCTGCCTTTACAACCCCTCTGAAAAAATGCCCAAGGAAAACATAACCTTGTTATAGTAGCAGCATCGTCACAGCTCCCCCCTTAAGAAATGAACCATGCTTATCCAAAGATGCTTCATTTTAAAACCCTTTGATCTTATACTGTTCAGTACCCTACAACACACAGACATTACATTGACTGTAAACATACGCTACTACATTCTGTTTCAGTCTGTTTTACTCCAATCACTAAATGCCTCTACTTCTCATCCAAGTCTCAACAATGAGACAACAATCATGTTTTCTCGTCCTGCCACAGGCACAATTTTCAAATTAAATGCTGCTACAAGAAGCTCCATCTAAACAATCTGGAATTTTTGTCGTTAAATTTCTCAACAAACTTCAATGGGTTATGATCAGTGTATACAATTGTCTCGGATACATTACTGACAACAAAGCATTGATACGTTGTAACACCAACACCAAGTTCCAAGTCTCCTTCTCAACTGTCGAATATATCTGCTGATGAATGTTCAAGTTCCTGGAGAAATACCCAATAGGTCTTTCTATCTTTCTGCAAGAGTACAGCACTGACACTCACATCACTCGCATCGATTGCCACCTTGAATGGCTTTGCGTAATTAGATGTGCCTAACAGTGAGGCAGTGGTTAACACAGCTTTCAGGCTGTCAAATACCTTCTGATAGTTTGTTATCCAGTGAGAGCTCTTGCCTTTCTTTAGTAATTCAGTGAGTGGAGCAGTCCCACTGCCAAAACTTGGTATGAATTTCCGATAAAACGCCCTCAATCTAAGGAATCATAGCACTGCTCTTTTTGTCGATTGTATAGGAAACTGCCCAACTCTCTTTGTTTTTGAATTCCATTTGGCAGTGTCCAATAACATGGCCCAGGAAGTTGACTTGGGTTTTGGCAAATTCACTCTGAGTCAAGTTTATCACCAAACCTGTCTCCTGCAGTTGATTGAAAAAATTCAGATTAATGTTGCAAATCTTCTTTCCACTTTGCATCTCTGATTGCAAAACGTACGACAGAATTCCTTTATCTCATTCATCTGGATAGTTTTTACTATTGGCCCTCAACACGGTCTCTAATCTCCAATGCCACCTTTTTAGCACTCCCTGTGATTCTGGATATTACATCGGAGATTTGATTTGTTTTATTCTTAACCTGTTCATAGATTCCCTGAATAAGTGAGAATTGACCCTTGATCTGATTGTATCTCTGTGGGTAGTCCATATCTGGTGAAAATTTGAATAACTCTTCCACCTTCCTGCTCGTTGTGATATTACATAACATAATGACCTCTGGAAATCTAGTGGACACACCCATTATTGTTAATAAATACTGATTCCCACATTTTCCTTTAGGTAGGTGTCCTAAACAATCAATTAAGACTCTTGTAAAGGGTTCTTCAAATACAGGAATGGGTATTAAAGGTGCAGGTTTTATTACTTAGCAATTAGCTCACTTGTAAGACACGTCTGGCAAAATTCAACGACATCATTATGCTGTCGAGGGAAATAAAAATGTCTTTTTATTTTAGCTTGAAGTTTTCTTACCCCTAAATGACCTCCTACTTGGAGTTCATGCACTACCCGCAACACATCCTTTCTATAACCCACTGGCAATACGACTTGATGAACGTCTGCCCATGTCACATTTGCCTGAAAATGTGATGGACTCCATTTCCTCATTAAAACACAATTTTTCAGATAGTAGCAGTCAGGAGTACACTCAGATGCATTTCCATGCCTGTTTTTTTTGACACAATTGCTTCAGCTTTTCCTCCTTCATTGTAACTCAGTTAATTTCTCAGAGCTGTCCATCTTGTCCTTCATCTGTTCCTGCTGTGTCTCAACCATTTGATCAAACGTGGTCTCGGATCATTCGACTTCAACTTTCTTATCTGTGTTCTTGACCTCTGACCCGGTTGTACATTCTGATGCAGCTTTTTAGACTCCCACTGTGCTTTCCGTTAACACTCCAATTCACTAGCTTATCCTATTTTCCTACATCTGTCTTTCCAGTGTTTGTCCTAACCCACCAACAGGATTTAGTCATCAAAGAAGAACGACTGTAGAGGGAACTTTCCAAGTGATTAATGAGTGCCTAGAAAATTTGTCAGAAGCTTGCCAAGGAATGATGCCTAACAACAGAACGCTGAAGAAAATGGTTCGTAGGACAAGAAAAGAAATTGCTGCTTACCCAGTAAATCCAAGAAATTTAGAAGAACTTGCAATTCCAGATAGCTTTACAACATATTCTGTTCATGAATATAATGGAGAACAATTGTTACTAGCCGACAGTGGGAGCACCACGTGCGGAATTCTTATATTTGGAAGAGAAAGGAATGCTGAGTCTCTGAAACAATCAAAAAAGTTATATGTTGATGGAACATTCCAAATTTCCCCACCTCTATTTTCACAAGTTTATGTTATTTTAGGGGAAATACATAAAGGTGTGTTCTCACTGCTGTATGCTTTACTCCCAAATAAGTTACGAACAACATATGATAAATTATTTGAAATAGTTCTGGAAATACAGCCTGAATGCCACCCTGACATTATCAACTGTGACTTTGAACTTGTGCATCTTGTAGCAGAGCACGATATTCTGTTGAAATTAAAGAAATTCAGGGAATTGAACGGGTTATATTTTCTTTTTTTTAGAAATTCTGAGGAACACAGTTAGGTGTGGACTAATCACAGACTAAATGCAGTTGATACACAAACTACTGAAAACTATCCATTAATTAATTCTACTATTATGTTGAATTTTGTTGATGACTACCATATATCTGTGCCAAAATAGTTCTGCACTTAAATGGGTCTGTGGCAACATAGGCTGCGCCAAACAGGCCGCGCCAAATTGCTCGAGCCAAAATGGCTGCGCCGAATGGTCCCACTCTGCCACTGTGATTTCACGTAGCCTACTGTATTGCAGGGAAACACTGGAGCTTTTTAACTTCTCTTTCCCCTTCATGGGTTTCCTTTATACCTGGTTTATCCGCATGATCTTCACTGAGATCCACACTTCCCTTATCATGTGAGGATTCCTTTTGTCCCCAATTTCTGTCCCTCATAGACTGAAATCAGTGTAGGAAGCCAAACTTTGATTTACGGACCAATTTTTAACCATCAGCCATTTCAGCTGCTAAGCTTGCCGTTTTAACTCTGTGCGCTCCCACATGAGTTCTCACTCCCTCAGGAAGTGAATTCTTGAACTCCCCCAAAACAATCGTCACTCTAAGAGAGTCATACGGTTTCCCTTTTTTTAATGCCCTTATCCACCTCTCAAATTTACTTTGTTTGATCCTTTCTAACTCAATGTAGGTTTGACCAGAGTCCCTCCTTAGAATCCTGAAACGTTGCCTGTAGGCTACTGGCACAAGCTCGTGTGCACTTAAGATGACTTTCTTCACCTTCTCATTTTCCCCAGACTCCTCCTCTGATAGTGATGTGAATATCTCAGTAGCTCCACCTACCAACTTTGTTTGGATCAACAAAACCCACATGGTCACTGGCCACTGCATGTGTTGAGCCACCTTCTCAAATGAGATGAAAAAGGCTTCTACATCCTTCTCATCAAATTGAGGCAATGACACATCCCCACCAGACCTTTGGCTCCCATGGGTTTGCTCATCCTCACTCTCTCCCTCACTCAGCTTACATTCAACCTTCATCTCTATCCTTTTAAGCTGTCTCTCCTGTTTAAGTGCCAATTTTGAATTCAAACTCCCTCTCTTTCTTCCTTTCCTCTCTCTCTTTTTCTCTCTCTCTTCTCACTCCCTTTTCCTTTTGTTCTTCCAGGGCCATGCCTTTATATTTCTCTATTCTCTGCTTTTAATTGTAATTCAGTTTCATTTCTTTTTCCTTTTCTTTTTCTTTTGCCTTTACGTAAAGCCGCTTCATTTTCAGTTGAATTACAGTTATCTCTAAAGATGCTGATGGCGTTTTCAGAAAGCGTAAATGCTGAGCTCTTGCTGTAACTACCTCTCCTTGCCTGGTGAAAGGAGACAGCTCCAACTTCAGTTTTGTCTGCTAATTTCAGCAGCGTTTCCTTGTTCACCTTTTGGAAAACGCCAAAAGTCATTTCTTCCACCCCCTTACATTCAACTGAAATCAGTACTAACACAGGGAGTTGTCTGAAAGTATCATAGGTTCAAAACATTGAAATTGCATTTCATTGGAAAGTTGAAAAAGTATTTTTTTTTAAAATGCTGTCAAGAAGATGTTGTGCACGAAAGTAATTTAGGTTGTTGTCGAAACACAGATAAACCACTTTTGCAAGACTTCCAATTTGTACTTGCATTGTCATGAGAAACATTTTGTCCATATACTTATTTATTCTTGAAGGTGGTTTTGAAAGAAAGAGGCAGAAAATGGTTTCTTTGGTGTATCAGAGAAACAGACAAGTGCAGGAGAGCTCAAAAAACTAAAATTGCAATTGAAGCAAATCGAGAATCAGAAGGCCAGTTTGTGATTATCAAAAGATTTTCATAACAGTTTTGAACTGAGTACATGGATGTATGATATGAACTCACCTGATGACTTGGTTTCTGCCCCTGCACAGAGGTAAATCTTCGGTTTGTGTATATTCTTAACACACTGAGCTTCTTTCTGAGCCACCATGGATATTGTTGCGAGGTTGAAGGCATGTACAGTGCCTTAGTGGCTCGCACTGCTGCCTCGCATCACCAGGGTACCGGGTTCGATTCCAGCCTCGGGTGACTGCCTGTGTGGAGTTTACACATTCTCCCCGTGTCTGCGTGGTTTTGCGCTGGTTTCCTCCCACAGCCCAAACATGTGCAGATCAGGTGAATTGGCCATGCAAAAATGCCCCACAGTGTTAGGTCAATTAGTCAGAGGGAAATGGGTCTGGGTGGGTTACTCTTCGGAGGGTTGGTGTGGACTGGTTGGGCCAAAGGGTCTGTTTCCACACTGTAGGGAATCTAATTTACTGTACTTTTAAGAGAGAGTGAATGCTGTTTTGCACTGACAGCTTACACGCACCTGTCATATGACTAGCTAGCAGTCTCAGAGTATACTGGAAAATTGAAAATATGTAACGTTTGGCCATGAAATGGACACCTGAGTTGGTTACGGTTTTTATGGTAATTCGAATGTCACCAATTGGTTTAAACTTTGGCCGAGGATACTAAAACCCAACCAGGTTAGATGTTATCATCTTGCCAATATAGAAACAATGAGATGATCCAATGTTGGGAATGCAAAAATGCATCCATTTTGAAAATTGGAGAGAGAGCAATTGTCATCGAGGGAGTCCCAAGAAATGAGGAATCACTCTATATCAAAGGTACCTTTTCATATAAAATAATATATCATATATCGCAGTAAAAAGAAAGAAGATGACCCAGGAGCTGTAAGAGTGAAGCCATAGAAGGTGACAGCAGCTATGTGGTTTTGAAATTAAGTTGATGTACATTTAGCAATGTCTTGCTGGAAACCATATTGTTGTAGAGTTGGAGGCAGAGAATAATTAGTAAAGAGAAAGGGGGGCTTAGAGTTGTGAATAGTTGTTGTTTAATATTCACTTTTAGAGATAAAAATCAATTGATATTATTTTCTTGGGAGTTCTCTGTCAGTCAAATTTTACCAGATTATGAGATGGGGTGAGCTTTTCTGGATGGTTGGTTCAAAAAACATCGGGGTTTACTGCAGTCGTAACAGTTTGGAGCTCGGGTCTGAGATTTAGACAGGTTTGGACAGATGCACTCTGGGATTTGGACAGATTTGAACGGATTTGTGGTACAAAAGGTCCCAGCAGATTTAAACAATTATGAATTAGCATCCTCGATCTTTAAATAAACCGTAGTTGATCGTATTTGTTTAATTTCATTTACCTGAAGTTTGTTAAATTAGAAGTGAGAGAAATGGCTCTTTGCTTTGCTGGGTTTTGAAGATGCATCCCAAATTTGCCAATTTGTGAAGTTGAGAAAGACAGAGGAAGGGCATACTTTTAGAATTAGCAAATAGGTTAGAATTGTGTTTAACCAGGGAAAAACGGGAAGCAGAAATTGTACGAAAGTTTGTCAAACACTTCAGTGTATTAGAGAAACAGACAAGTGCAGTAGAGCTAGAAAAACTTAAATTGCTATTGAGGCAAATAGAGTCATAGAGTCATTGAGATGTACAGTACAGAAACAGACCCTTCGGTCCAACTTTTCCATGCTGACCAGATACTAACTGAGTCCCATTTGCCAACACTTGGCCCTCTAAACCTATCCTATTCTTTTACCTATCGCGATGCCTTTTAAATGCTGTAATTGTACCAGCCTCCAACACTTCCTCTGGCAGCTTATTCCATATACAAATCAACCCCTGTGTGAACACATAGTGCCTTAGGTCCCTATTATATCTTTCCCCTCTCACTCTAAACCTATGCCCTCTAGTTCTGGACTTCCCCACCTGAGGGAAAAGATCTTGTTTATTTATCCTATCCATGCCCCTCATGACTTTATGAATATCTATAAGGTCACCCCTCTTCATCTGACGGTTCACGGAAAACAGCCTCTCCCTATAGCTCACACACTCCAACCCTGGCAACGTCCTTGTAAATCTTTTCTGAACCATTTAAAGTTTCACAACATCCTTCCGATAGGAAGGAGACCAGAATTGCATGCAATATTCCAAAAGTG
>NW_025209759.1:0-8178 GCF_004010195.1 Chiloscyllium plagiosum
CTTCATTGACTTGGACATTAATTGTACTTTTCAAGTTCCACAGTTTAATGAAGAGTGCGGAAGATTATAGCTTTGGGTTATTTTCTAATATCATTGTTGCTGTCTAGAAGGCTGTGAAGGACACAGAGTGGAAGAAGTACTTTCCAAAAGAACAGACTGCTCCTGTCTTCAAAGGGTTGCCATCCCTTGAGTGGATATGAGACAGAACCACATGCATGCTTCAGGGCTAGAATGGAAAGCAGGAACTTAAATTTGTATCATAGAATCCCTATAGTGTGAAAGTAGGCCATTCAGCCCATCGAGTCCATACTGCCCCTCCGAAGGGCATTCCACCCAGCCACCTAATTTATCCCTGTATTTTCCAATGGCAAATCCACCTAGCCTGCACATCCCTGGACACTATGGGCAATTTAGCATGGCCAATTTATCCAGCCTGCAGATCTTTGGACTGTGGGAGGAAACCAGTCCACCTGACAGAAACCCACACAGACTCAGTGAGAATGTGCAGACTCCACACAGACCTGCCTGAGGTGGGTCCCTGGCACTGTGAGGCAGAAGTGCAAACCACTGAGCCATCATACCACCCCAAAAGTGTAGCATCTTTTGTCACCTGAGGATGTTCCAAAGCATTTTACGACCAGAGCTGAGGGCTTGAAACACGAATAAGGTTACATTTGTGCCACACAACTGCCAGGCAATGACTGTCTCCAACAAAAGAGAATGTAACAATCTCCCCTTGATGTTCAGTGGCTGTGTGATGTGTGCACACATTGCCTTTAAGAAAGTCCACCCCTGTGTATGTACAGTGTTGCACTCTACCTACCAGTTAGTCATCTGTGAGCCTGCAAGCTGCACACACCGAGATCAATTCACAGAATCCCTACAGTGTGGAAACAAGTCCAGACCGGATCTTCCAAGTGCATCCCACTCCCTCACCCCATGACTTTACATTTTCCCTGACTACTGCACATCCCACACATCCCTGAACACCATGGGTAATTTAGCTTGGCCAATTCTCCCAACCTGCACATTTTTGCACCATAGTAGGAAACCAGAGCACCCGGAGGAAACCCACACTGTCACAGGGAGAATGTGCAAACTCCACACAGACAATCGCCTGAGGCTGAACCCAGGTCCCTGGTGCTGTGAGACAGCAGTGCTAACCACTGAGCCAACATGCTGAACATTATTGCTTGCTGTAATGCCTTCTTCATGACTTGTAACATGTTTTATTGTTTTAAATAAATCAACTCACAGAGTTAATGGATTGATTATGGGACCATTATCTTTAACATGTCCTGGTGAAAAGCAGGAGAAAACACTGCGCAGATGAAGCATATTGTACAAGCAGCGTAATCTGCAGGTGGAAAATATAAACTACATTCTCTGATCGTGTGAAACATTTTTCCTCATCTCTGTCCTATAGAGCTTTTCCATTAAACTTAAACTATGAGCCCTGGTTCTGGACTTCCCCACCATTGGGAACATCCTTCCTCCATCTAATTTGTCTCGTCCTGTTCCAATTTTACAGCTTTCTCCAAGATTCCCTTCCTTCATTCTTCTAAACTCCAGTGAACACAATCCTCACCAGCTCAACCTCTCCTTATACGTCAGGCCTGCCATTACAGAAATCAACTGGCATTCAGTAATTAATATTAATCAGCCCATTGTGGAAGACAGACTTTGAAGGTCAGGGTTATAAGACAATCTTTGCCTGTTCTAAAATTCAGGTTTCTGTTGCAGTAATCACAATGGAATCATTGGATACAATCTTACAACAGCAGAAAGATGGGCGGTGTGGATGGAGGATGCAGACAGTGGTGTAGACAGTGGGTGAAGATGGTGGTTGCAGACTGAGTCTGCAGACGGTGGGTGTAGATGGTGGTGTAGACGGTAGTGTAGACATGAGCAAGACTTTGTGTGGTGACCAGAAGAGTGGCTGTGTGGAATCACAAAGAGAGCAGCCAGTGAGCCCGACACAGTCAGGGACACGCCCTGGTGCTGAAGGTCATGCTGCTGCTGGCAAAGGTCACATTTCATCTGGAACTGCACTTCCTCCCTCCACACTCCCCTCTTGTCCCCACATGCCTCACTACAACCTCTGGAGATGCCAGCCAGCACCTTGTGCCCTCGCTCAGTCTCTATTGACCTTGTCTCCATTAGCCTTGACCCTCCTTCCAAGCATCTACTTGGGCCTTCACTGAAACTTGAGCCATTTCCTCTGAGTTTAGATCATGTATTTGCCATCTTGTGACTGCCTCACCTAGTCACCATTAACCTGCACTGCCCTCTTAGCATGGAGCATAGATTAATTCAGCGCAGAAAAGTCCCTTTGGCCCATTGAGCCTGCACAGACATAACTACCGCTAAAGGCACTCTAATCCCAATTTCCTGCACTTACCCCAAATCCTTGAATGTTATGATATTTAAAGGTTGTAAGGTTTCCAGCATCCACTACCTTCCCTGACAGAGGGTTGTGTGTTTATAGCTTATATCACATCAGGCTCACGGAACTTAACAAAAGCTCAACTCTTTTGTATAGGTGGCGTGGTGGCTCAGTGGTTAGCACTGCTGTCTCACAGCATCAGGCACCAGGTTCAATTCCAGCCCCAGGTGACTGTTGTGTGGAGTTTGCACATTCTCTCTGTGTTGGTGTGGGTTTCCTCCCCAGTTTCCTCCCACAATCCAAAGATGTGCAGGTTAGGCTGAATTGACCATGTTACAATTGCCATAGTGTTCAGGAATGTGTCGGTTAGGTGCCTTGGTTTGGCGAATGGGTTGAGGTGAGTCTCTCTTCGGAGGGTTGTTGTGGACTTGTTGGGCCAAATGGCCTGTTTCCACACTGTTGGGATTCTGTGACAGTCCATTCCAGATTCCCACCACGCGCTGAATGAAAACATTATTTCCCAAATCTCATTTGTGATGTTTGTAGTGAAATCCTCCAAACCATTCATTTTGTCTCGTGTTGTTTACCTCTTGAGCTGCTTGTTCAATAAATGTTTTATTCCTTTTGATAAAATATAAATTCCCGGACAGCGACTGTTAACCTTGTTCAATCAGGGAGCCCTGGCTGACAGATTAAAAAGGGGAGTGTCAGAAGTACTGATACTCTGGTACCTGACTCTGAATAACAACCTGCCAACCAACCCCCTCCTTCTGTCACCCTCACTCTTGATGCCCCTTCGATCCAGCTTGTGCTGCCTTTGGGAGAGGTTGGCCTTTCGTCCATCACCGAGGAACGTGGTCATCATCCCAGAGAAACATAGTCTCACTCATTACAGACAGAGACGACTGACGGTGTGATTAACCTGAGGGTCACTACAGCTGAGGCAGGGGGAGAGAAGGTGGCACCTTCTTGGTGGTAGCACCCTTCATTAATCCACTTCAACCCTCTTGGAATTCAAGAATTCAACCTCTCTTGTTCAGACAACTCCCCTCCCTGTAATGTAATATTGCTCCATCTAGTTTAGGGCTGATTGACCATTGAAATACGACTATGGCTAGTCAGCATTGGCTGGGCAGGCAGCCACTACTGCAATGACCCCAGCTCCAGAATATCCCCTTGTAATCGGGCAACACATTAGGGAATACAGTGTGCACTGCCTCTGAAATCCCTCCCTTACTGAGAATACACTCTCAGCATTCACCTTTCTCAGCTACCATCTCAATTTACTATAAATTCTGTGTCCAACAATTCAGCCCCACTAGCTACCTGATGAAGGAGCAGCGCTCCGAAAGCTTGTACTTCCAAAGAAGCCTGTTTGACTCTAACCTGGTGTTGTGTGAAGTTTAATAAAGACTGAATTGTTTTCCATCCGAGATTTGGGAAGATTAAAGACTCATCTTCAATCCCCATCACAAAGCCCATTCTCTGTCCATCACTCAGAGACAAATGCCTTAGCAACACCTACAGGCAGCACAGAGTGACACACTCACACTCAGTCCGATACCTACAGGCAGTACAGAATAGCACGCACACACTCAGAACCACTTACATGCAACACTGAGTAACATACACACTCAGAGAGACAGGCAGCACTGAGTAACATGCTCACACTCCATGCTGCCTGGAGGTGTCTCTCTGAATAACACCCCACACTCAGAGTGACATCTACAGGCAGCATTATGTAGTACACTCGCACTCAGAGAGACACAGCATGCAGTGTCAGCGATTGGCCTAAGATCATTTCAGGTACTATCCAGCATGCAGCAGAGAGTGGACAGTGCAATCCCAGCAACTGGGACTGGACCAGCAGAGTGAAGGGGAATGCCTTAGATTGTAACCATTGAGTCCCATTAGATTTCAGTTTCTGTTCTGTTTGGAATCTTGTAACCTCCACAGATTCCAGATCGAAGAGATCATTTGAAAGTGATTAGCTGGCAGTCTATACAATAACAGATGTCTTATTGATTGACAGGCCAAGCAGCCAATTGAGACAACATCATGCTGAAATGCAGCCAATCAGCTGAATGGAGTGGTCCATTTCCAAAGCACACAGAGACAGAGACTGAATCTTCTTCATCTTTATTCCCTTTTCCAGTCTGACATTGACAGAAAACAGACTGCAATTAACAGCCCAGACAGAGGAAGCTGCTCAAATTCACAGCCACAATGGAGCTTGAGGAAAACACTTGTGGAGATTTTCTCAATAACATGAGAATCTTGTCCCCTTTAAACAGTGATAAAAACTTTAAATTGGAGTTGGTGGCTGAGCAGGAAGGAGATCTGGTTGACTGAAGCAGAAACTTCTGAGATTCACATTGTGTTATACAGCTGACAATCTTCAGCAACTTGTAGAGATTTTACTTGGCATCACAAATCACCCCTGTTCCCATCAAACACTCACAGGACAAGGACAGCATGAGATTTGACACATTGTAAAGCTCTCTCTACACTGTCCCAATGACCTGCCTGAACTCCTGAACCTCAGAAATGCCTCTGAGGAGTTCTGAGAAGGAAAAGAATTGAAATTTAATGCTCACAATGATCTTTGTCCTGCCAGCTCAGCCCTATCCTATTTAACGTTGTGTCTCCTCTGTGGACTGTCTCAAACACTCTACACATATTCTGATCTCCCGATGCTCTTGTTGAGGGGTGAGAGGAGGGTCACATGGGTGAGGGCACAGGAGAAACGAGCGTTGGACTCCCAGTCAGACCCAGAGAGAGTCAGCAGACTGCTGACACTGTAGGTGCTGTCCGAAGCTCGCAGATAGTTGCTGGTCTGAACACCGTCCGAAATGACTGCACCATCATTCTTCCACTGCACCTCCAGCTCATCGGGATAGAAGTGATTGGCAAAGCACACCAGGGTGGCAGTGCCCTTGGCATTGACCTGCACCGGGGAGGGGGGGGCAGCAGGGTGAGCTTGGGCTGAGAGTTGTCACGGCCTGAAAGACAAGAGAAACAATTTTAATCCCTGCCAGTTTCAACTTTCAGAATATTCACTGGGAAAATGTTTGAACATTTGTAGCCAATACCTAACAAACCCGACGAAAGTACAGGCATTGTTTAAATTGCTTCTTGGGATGTGGGTGTCACTGGCAGGGCCAGCATTTATTGCCCATCCCTAATTGCCCCTGAGAAGGTGATGGTGAAAGAGAAGGGACAGTTTTGGACCATAATTTAGGAAATGAATGTGGGCAGCTGGAAGGGTGATCAATGGGAGAGCATTTCAGTGACAGTGATCAGAACTCAGTGAGATTGAGAGGAGGGATGGAAATGGAGAACAATGGAGCAAGTGTAAAGGTTTTCATTTGGGAGTGAAATATTTTACTAAACTGTGCGGTGCTTTGATAAAAGTGGACTGGAACCAGCGACATGATGGGAAATCAGTGTCGGGGCAGTAGGATCCCTCAAAGGTGGAGAAAGAGATCGTTCAGAATCTGTTCCCACAATGAGTAAGGGTGGGGACTCCCAAATCTAGACTCTCAGTCTGGGATGTCAAAAGGCAGCCCGAGTAGGGCAGACCAAACAGGGAAGGTGATGTTGGTTATCTGGAGTTCACATCTGCAGAAAGCTGAGAGGAGGATAGAAAATGCAGGAGTGACATTGAACAGGACCTGAGGAAAGCAAAGAGCTGACAGGATGAAATCGAATAATAGAATTTACAGTACAGAAGGAGGCTATTCAACCCATCATGTCTGTGCTGGCTCTAGAAAGAGCTATCCAGCTACTCCCACTCTCCAGTCCGATCTCTGTTGCTCTCTAACTTCATTCATTTGCAATATGCACGTTGAAACCTCCAACAGAATCCACCTCCACCATCCTGTCAGGCAGCATGTTCCAAATCCTAACAACTCCCTCATCTCACTCCAAGCCGACTTGTTGACCATCTTGAAATTGTTGCCTCTAGTTACAGACGTACCAACTCATGGAAACAAAATATCCTCCTTAACCCTGTCAAACATTGTTCAAAACAGTGAACAACTCTATAAGATCACCTCTTAATCTTCTCTGCTCAGAGGGGAATAAGCCCAATCTCTCAAAACTTTCCTTGTATCTAAAATCACTCATTCCTGGTATCATTTCGATAAAACTCCTTTGATCTTTCTCCAGGGTTTTAATATGGCTGTTTAAATAAGGTGTTCATAACTGAACACAATCTTCCAAATCTGGTCTGATCAGTGATCTGTAGAGGTGTAACATTGCTTCCTTGCTTTTACTCTGTGCTATATTTTAAAACCCAAGGATTCTGTAAGTTTATCACTAAAAATACAATAAGGGGTTAGAAGATGAAATATGAAGGTTTGCCAGCCAGTAATATAAAAGAAGATTGCAAGACTTTTCTTTTTGTCGAAATATAATAGCTAAGAGGAAGGCAAGACTGGATGTTGGACTGCTGGAAAATGAGGCTGGAGAAGTACTAATGGGGAACAAGGAAATGGCAGAGGATCTGAATAGTGACTTTACATTAGTCTTCACAGTAGAAGACACCAGTAGTATACCAGACACCAGTAGTATACTAGAACTTAAAGAGATTCAGGGGCAGAGATGAGAGTAATGGTGATCACTGAGGAGAAGTTGCTGGAGAAGCTGAAAGTTCTGAGATGGATAAATCAGCCGGACTGGATAGACTACACCCCAGAGTTTGAAGGAGATAGCTGAGCAGATTGTGGAAGCATTGGTGGTGATCTTTCAGGAATCACTGAAGTCAGGGAGAGTTCAAGAGGACTGTAAAATGGCTAATGTAACGCCCCTGTTTCAGAAAGGAGGGAGGCAGAAGATGGGAACTTACAGGCTGGTTAGTCTGACCTCAGTCTTTAGTCAGATTGTAGACTTCAGTTTAAGGACGAGATTGCAGGGGAGTTGGAAGTGCATGGTCAAGTCGGGCTGTGCCAGCATGGCTTCATCAAGGGGTGGCCTGACAAATCTGTTCGAATTCTTGGAGGAAGGAATGAAGAAGTTAGATAAAGGAGAGCCAGTGGACGTGATCTATTTGGATTTACAGACAGCCTTTGACAATGTGCCATGCAGGAGGCTACTAAAGAAGGGAAAAGCCCGTGGTGTTCGGGACAAGGTCCTGGCATGGATAGAAGGTTGGCCACCTGGCAGAAGGCAGAGAGTGGAATAAAAGGATCTTTTTCAGGATGGTAACCGGTGACTAGTGTGGTTCTGCAAAGGTCCGTGCTGGGACTACAGCTATTCACCAAAAATGAATGATTCATTAATGATCTGGATGAAGGATCTGAGGACATTGTTGCTCAAGGTAACCCAAAGATAAGTGGAGGGACAGGTCGTGTTGAGGAAGTGGAGAAGCTGAAGAAGGAGTTGATCAGGCTCAGAGAGTGGACAAAGAAGTGGCAGATAGAATACAGTGTGGGAAAGTGTGAGCTTATGCACTTTCGTAAGAAGGATAAAGACATAGACTGTTTTTTAAATGAGGAAAGGATTCACAAATCTGAATCACAAAGGTACTGAGGAGTCATAATCAGGTTTTTCTTAACGTTACCATGTAGATTCAGTTAGCAGTTAGGAGCACAAATGCAATGTCAGCATTCATTTCCAGAAGGCTAGAACATGCGGCACGGTGGCTCAGTGGTTAGCACTGCTGCCTCAAAGCGCCGGGGACCCGGGTTCGATTCCTGTCTCGGGCAACTGTCTGTGTGGAGTTTGCACATTCTCCTCGTGTCTGCGTGGGTTTCCTCCGGGTGCTCCGGTTTCCTCCCACAGTCCAAAGA
>NW_025209759.1:8224-11024 GCF_004010195.1 Chiloscyllium plagiosum
GGATGAAGGGAATCTCATTAAAACTTACAGAATACTGAGAGACCCATCTCGAGTGGATGTGGAGAAGATGTTTCCAACAGGGGAAGAGACCAGGACCCGACAGCACAGCCTCAGAGTGAAGGGAAGACCCTTTTGAACTGAGATAAGGAGGAATTCCATCCACCATCGGGTTGTGAATCTGTGGAACTCACTGCAGAAAGCTAGGGAGGCCATGTCATTGAGTGTACTTCAAACAGAGGTAGCTAGGATCTGGACGCTTCCCACCATGAGTGGAGGAAGTGTGGTCAGTGACAGCAGTTGGAGATCCAGGTTTCGGAGCTTGAGCAGCAGTTGGTGTCAGTGCAGAGCGTCCATGAGGCTGAGAGCTCCGTGGAGAAATGTTTCTAGATGTGGTCACTCTGCAGCTTCAGAGTATGCAGGGAGAGAGGGAATGGGGAAGCAGCAGACAGTCCAAAAGGACCAGGCAGCGAGTACAGGAATCCCCTGAGCGCATCCCACTCTCCAACCAGGATTCAGTTTGAAATCCTGATGAGAATGATGGTACATCTGGGCAGTGCAGCCAGAGTCAAGTCCACGGCACCACGGGGATTTCAGCTGTTCAGGGGGACACAAGGAAGACTGGAAGAGCGATAGTGAGAGGAGATTTCGAGAGCGAGGGCAATCGATAGGTGTTTCTGCAGCTGCAGATGGGAATCCAGGATGGTGTATTGTCTCCCTGGTGCCAGGGTCAAGGATGTCACTGAGCAGCTGCAGAGCACCCTGAGGGGAGAGGGGGAACAGGCAGCAGTCATGGTCCACATCGGTCCCAGTGACAGAGGGAGAAAAGGGATGGTCCTGCTGTCAGAATTTAAGGACCTCAGGAGGGAATTAGCAGCAAGAACTATAATGTAGGAATCTCCGGATTACTCCCAGTGCCCCACACAAGTGAGAAGAGGAACGGGAGGGTAACGCAGGTGAATGTGGGGCTTGAAAGAGGATCCAGAAGGGAGGGCTTCAGATTCTTGGGACATTGGGACTGGGTCTGGGGGAGATGGGACCTGGACAGACCAGATAGTGTTGCTCCTGAACAGAGCTGGCATTGAGCTCCTTTGGAATGATTTACTAGCGCTGTTGGAGAGAATTTAAACTAACTTGGCAGGACTGTGGGAGCCAGGGGGAATATCAGAGAGGAACACCAAGATCCACAGAATTTTCAATGCAGTCAATAAGTCACCACCCAGTGGGAAGGATGTGGAGGAATACAAATGCAAGAGACCTGAGAGTGTGATAGAGTCGTTATAATGTGGGGGAAAAGGGGGATTTAATTTCTGAATATAGATTGGGGTAGTAGCAGTGTAACGGGCAGAGAGAGGCCAGAGTTGTGAGAGTGTGTTCAGGTGAAGTTTCAGGTGGCATCGTGGACAGTGAAGAAGGTTGTGTAAGAGTACAATGGAATCTTGACCAACTGGGCCAGTGGGCTGAGGAATGGCAGATGGAGTTTAATTCAGATAAATGTGAGTTCTGTATTTTGGTAAGACACAGGAGATGGGTGAGATCCCAAACAAATATTTCAGTTCAGTATTTATTGTGGCGAAGGACATGAAAGCGAGGGAATATCGAAAAATAGTGATGTCTTGAAAAGAGTCCACATACAAATGAGGAGATGCTAAAGGTCATATAAAGGTCGATAAATCCCGAGGACCTGATCAGGTGTATCCCAGAACATTTTGGGAAATGAGGAAAAAGATTGTTGAGCCCCTTACTGAGATATTTTCATCATTGACAAGCATAGGTAAGGTGATGGAGAACCAGAGAGGTTGGCTAATGTTATGCCATTATTTAAGAAAGACTGTAAGGAAAAGCCAGGGAACTATAGACCAGTGAGCCTGATGTCAGTGCTGGGTAAGATGTTGGAGTGGATTCTGAGGGACAGGATTTATATCCATTTAGATAATCAGTGTGGTCTTGTGCATGGAAAATTATGTCTCCCTAATTTGATTGAGGAGGTGACAAGGAAGATTGATGAAGGCAGAACAGTAGACACTGTCTATATGGACTTCAGTAAACTGTTTGACAAAGTTCCACATGATAGACTGGTTTGGAAGGTTAGACCACATGGGATCCAGGGGAACGAGCCATTTGAGTAAAGAATTGGCTTTAAGATAGGAAACAGAGAGTGGTGGTAAAGTGTTGCTTTTCAGACTGGATAGAGAGATAGGTAGAACAATACAGCGCAGAACGGGCTCTTCGGCCCTCGATGTTGCACCACCTATGAACCAATCTAAGCTCATGCTCTGCACTATCCCATCATCATCCATGTACTTATCCAAGGATTGTTTAAATCTCCTTAATGTGGTTGAGATAACTACATCAGCAGGCAGGACATTCCATGCCCTGACTACTGTCTGAGTAAAGAACCTGCCTCTGACATTTGTCTTAAATAAATCATCCCTCAATTTGTAGTTATGCCCCCTCATACAAGCTGACATCATCATCTGAGGAAAAGGACTTCACTGTCTCCCCTATCTAATCCTCTGATCATCTTGAATGTCTCTATCAAATCCCCTCTTAGCCTTCTTCTTTCCAGTGAGAACAGACCCAAGTCTCTCAGCCTTTCCTCATAAGACTTTCCCTCCAGACTAGGCAACGTCCTGGTAAATCTCCTCTGCACCTTTTCCAATGCTTCCACATCCATCCTGTAATGAGACGACTAGAGCTGTCCACAGTATTACAAGTGCAGCTGCATTAACGTTTTGTATATGACATTACGGCTCCGGAACTCAATCCCTCTACCAATAAAACTTAACACACACTCTGCCTT
>NW_025209759.1:11122-12750 GCF_004010195.1 Chiloscyllium plagiosum
AAATGAGGAGATGCTAAAGGTCATATAAAGGTCAATAAATCCCAAGGACCTGATCAGGTGTATCCCAGAACATTTTGGGAAATGAGGGAAAAGATTGTTGAGCCCCTTGCTGAGGTATTTTCATCATTGACAAGCATAGGTAAGGTGCTGGAGAACCAGAGAGGTTGGCTAATGTTATGCCATTAATTAAGAAAGGCTGAAAGGAAAAGCCAGGGAACTATAGACCAGTGAGCCTGATGTCAGTGCTGGGTAAGATGTTGGTGTGGATTCTGAGGGACAGGATTTATATCCATTTAGATAATCATTGTGGTTTTGTACATGGAAAATTATGTCTCCCTAATTTGATTGAGGAGGTGACAAGGAAGATTGATGAAGGCAGAACAGTAGACATTGTCTATATGGACTTCAGTAAAGTGTTTGACAAAGTTCCACATGATAGACTGGTTTGTAAGGTTAGACCACATGGGATCCAGGGGGAGCGAGCCATTTGAGTAAAGAATTGGCTTGAAGATAGGAAACAGAGAGTGGTGGGAAAGTGTTGCTTTTCAGACTGGATAGAGAGATAGGTAGAACAATACAGTGCAGAACGGGCTCTTTGGACCTCGATGTTGCACCGACCTATGAACCAATCTAAGCTCATGCTCTACGCTATCCCATCATCATCCATGTACTTATCCAAGGATTGTTTAAATCTCCCTAATGTGGTTGAGTTAACTACATTGGCAGGCAGGACATTCCATGTTCTTACTACTGTCTGAGGAAAGAACCTTCCTCTGACATTTGTCTTAAATAAATCATCCCTCAATTTGTAGTTATGCCCCCTCATACAAGCTGACATCATCATCTGAGGAAAAGGACTTCACTGTCTCCCCTATCTAATCCTCTGATCATCTTGAATGTCTCTATCAAATCCCCTCTAGCTTCTTCTTTCCAATGAGAACAGATCCAAGTCTCTCAGCTTTTCCTCATAAGACCTTCCCTCCAGACTAGGCAACGTCCTGCTAAATCTCTTCTGCACCTTTTCCAATGCTTCCACATCCTTCCTGTAATGAGGCGACCAGAACTGTACACAGTATTCCAAGTGCGGCTGCACTAACATTTTGTATAGTTGCAGCATGACATTACGGCTCTGGAACTCAATCCCTCTACCAATAAAACTTAACACACACTCTGCCTTCTAATAGCACTATCAACCTGGGCGGCAACTTTCAGGGATCTATGTAAATGGACTTCAAGATTCCTCGATACATCCACACTACCAAGAATCTTTCCATTGACCCAGTCGTGTTATTCTTCCTAAAATGAATCACCTCACATTTAGCTGCATTGAACTCCATTTGCCACCTCTCAGCCCAATTTTGCAGTTTATCCAAGACCCCCTGCAACATGCAACATTCTTCCACAATGTCCACCACTCCACCAACTTTAGTGTCATCTGCAAATTTACTAATCTATCCACCTGTGCCTGTGTCCAAGTCATTTATAAAAATGACAAACAGCAGTGGTCCCAAAACAGATCCTTGTGGCACACCACTCGTAACCGGACTCCAGACTAAATATTTTCCATCAACCATCACTCGCTGCCTTCTTTCAGAAAGCCAGTTTCTAATCCAAACTGCTGAATCACC
>NW_025209759.1:13351-14579 GCF_004010195.1 Chiloscyllium plagiosum
TGGCCCAAGGGACTTGTCGACTTTCACTCCATCTAGAATAGGTAACACCTCTTCCCTACTCACCTTGATCCTTTCTAGTCTAATATCTCGTATCTCATTCTTTTCCTCTACAATATTCTCCTTTTCCTGAGTGAAAACCAATGAGAAATATTCATTTAGCACCTCTCTGACCTCCACAGGGGACATACACAACTTCCCAATTCTGTCTTTGACTGGCCCTATTCCTACCCTAGTCAACCTTTTATTCCTCACATACCTATCGAAAGCTTAAGGGTTCTCCTGCTAAAGACTGCTCATATCTTCTCTTTGTTCTTCTTAACTCTTTCTTTAAATCCTTCCTAGCTAATCTGTTAATCTCTATCACTTTGTCTGAACCATCTTGTCTCATTGTCACAGAAGCCTCTTTCTTCTGCTTAACAAGAGATGCAATTTCTATAGTAAACCACAGTTCCTTTACCTTATCACTTCCTCCCTGCCTGACAGGGACATACCTATCAAAGACATGCAATATCTTCCTGCAGCCAGCTCCACACTTTGATTGGCCCCATCCCCTGCATTTTGCTCCCCCATTCTCTGTATCCTCGGTCTTGCCTAATCACATTATAATTGCTCTTGCCCCATCGATGACTCTTGCCCTATGGATTGTATCTATCCCTTTCCATCGATAAACTAAATGTAACTGAATTTTGGTCACTCTCTCCAAAGTGCTCACCTACAACTAAATCAAACACCTGACCTGGTTCATTACCAAGCACCAGGCCTCCCCTCTTGTCAGCCCTTTGACATACTGTGTCAGGAAACCCTCCGGCACACATTCGACAAAAACTGATCCATCCGACGTACTAGCTCAGATTACTCAGTATGGAAACAGGCCCTCCAGCCCAAACCGACTCTCCGAAGAGCAAACACCCAGACCCACTCCCCTACATTTACCCCTTCACCTAACATTACGGGCTATCCAGCATGGCCAACTCACCTAACCTGCACATTTTTTTGGATTGTGGGAGGAAACCTGAGCACCCGAAGGAAACACATGCAGACACGGGGAGAATGTGCAAACTCCACACAGACAGTTGCCCAAGGCGGGAACTGAACCCCGGTCTCTGGCGCTGTGAGGCAGCAGTGCTAATCACTGTGCCACCATGCCACCCAGTGCCGACTTATAGCATTTCCAGTCAATGTTGGGGAAGTTAAAGTCTCCATAATGACCACCCTGTTCCTTTCACTC
>NW_025209759.1:14716-15792 GCF_004010195.1 Chiloscyllium plagiosum
CTTGACTAACAAAGCCACACCTCCCCCTCTTTTACCATCTTGCCTGTTCTTAACGAAAGATCTAAACCCTGGTACTTGCAATATTCCAGACCCTGTTCTATCCATGTCTCTGAATGGCCACAACATCAAAGCACCAGGTATCTATCCATGCTGCAAGCTCACCTAACTTATTTCGGATACTTCTAGCGTTGAAGTAGACACACATCAAACCAGCTTGCTATCTGCCAGCACATTCCTGTGACTGTGAAATTCTGTCCACACCCTCCCTACTCTCATCCTCCTGTGTACTGGAACGACACCTCAGGTTCCCATCCCCCTGCTGCGCTGATTTAAACCCACCCAAATAGCACCAGCAAATTTCCCAGCCAGGATATTAGTACCCCTCTGGTTCAAGTGATGACCGTCCTGTTTGTAGAGGTCCCACCTTCCTCAGAATGAGCCCCAAGGGAGGGAGTACTTGAAACCCTCCCTCCTGCACCATCCCTGCAGCCACGTGTTAAACTGATATCTCTCTCTAGTCCTTGCCTTGCTATCATTTGGCCCGGGCAACAAACCAGAGAAAACAACTGTGTTTGTTTTAACTCTCAGCTTCCACCCTAGCTCCCTGAAATCCTGCCTTACATCCCTATCCCTCTTTCTGCCTATGTCGTTGGTACCGATGTGAAGCATGACTTGGGGCTGGGCACCCTCTCCCTTCAGGACCCCAAAAACAGGATCCGAGATATCATGGACCCTGGCACTTGGGAGGCAACGCACCAACCGTGAGTCTCGTTCTCAGTGGAGATCTGTGAAATGAGGAAGCTGGAGAAATCTACATTCATCCTGTGTGGCTGGAGGGTTCTTAGAGGGTTCTTCCTCCTGATTGGAGGGTTCCTAGGCGGAAGTTGAGATGCTGGAGGCAAAGCGCCTCATCTTCTGCCGAGGAACCCTCCAACCCTCCAAGGGCGGCACGGTGGCACAGTGGTTAGCACTGCTGCCTCACAGCGCCAGAGACCCGGGTTCAATTCCTGCCTCAGGCGACTGACAGTGTGGAGTTTGCACGTTCTCCCCGTGTCTGCGTGGGTTTCCTCCGGGTG
>NW_025209759.1:16054-17424 GCF_004010195.1 Chiloscyllium plagiosum
TTCCTGAAGAAGGGCTTATGCCCGAAACGTCGATTCTCCTGCTCCTCGGATGCTGCCTGGTCTGCTGCGCTTTTCCAGCACCCCACTTTTCAACATTGCTTTTCGTCATTTAACAAAATGATTTGGGTGTGAACATAGGAGTAATGTTAAGTTTGTAAATGACACCAAAACTGGTGGGACAGTGGATAGTGAAGAAGATGATCTCAGGGTACAGCGGGACCATGATCAGATGGGGCAATGGGCAGAGGTGTGGCAAATGGAGTTCAGTTTAGATAAATGTGAGATGTTGCATTTTGGAAAGACAAACCAGGGCAGGAGTTATACAGGTAATGGTAGGGCCCTGTGGAGTGTTGCTGAACAAAAAGACCTCGAGGTGCAGGTGCAAGTGCATTATTCCTTGACAGTCGAGTCTCAGGGAGACAGGGTGATGAAGAAGGTGTTGGGTACGTTTGCCTTTATTGGTCATTGCACGAAGTATCAGAGTTGGGACATCGTGTTGCAGCTGTACAGGAGACTGGTGAGGCCACTTTGGGAACAATGTGAACAATTCCTCATCCTGCGATAGGAAGGATGTTGTTAAATTTAAAAAGCTGTGGAAAAGATTTACCAGGACATGACCAGGAACTGGAGGGTTTGAGCTCCAGGGAAAGGCTGAATAGACTGGGGCTATTTTCCCTGGAGCATTGGAGGCTGAGGATTGACCTTATAGATGTTTATAAAATAATGAGGGGCATGGACAGGGTGTGTATCCAAGGTATTTTCCTTCAGTACGGGAGTCCAAAACAAGACGGTATGGGTTTAAGGAGAGGAGCAAAACATTCAAAAGGGACCTGAGGGGTAACTTGTCACACAGAGGGTGGCATGTGTATGGATCGAGCTGCCAGAGAAAGTGTTGGAGGCAGATACAATTACAGCATTTAAAACACATTGGGATGGGTACATGGATAGGAAGGGTTTAGAGGGATGTAAGCCAAATGCTGGCAAATGGGATGAGGTCAGTTTAGGATATCTGGTTAGCATGGACAAGTTGAACCGAAAGGTCTGTTCCACACTGTATGACTCCAGGACTATGAGAGGCTGGAAAAGCTGAGACTTTTTACCCTGAAGCAGAAGGTTCTGAGGAGTGACCTTACAGAGGTTTAGAAAATCATGAGAGACATAGATGATGTGAAGAATTTTAGAAGGAGGCGAATGTTTTGTAGCGATGGCAAAAAATGTTCCCAAAGATCATTCAGGGATGAGGGACATCAGTTATGAAGATTAATTGGAGAATTTGGGACTGTCTTCTTTGGAGAAGGCTGAGAGGAGATTTGTTCGAGGAATTCAAAACCAGGAGTGGCCTGGACAGAGTAAATAGGGAGAAAATGTTC
>NW_025209760.1:0-1426 GCF_004010195.1 Chiloscyllium plagiosum
TCCATTGATCTGCTCACTTTATAGCTGATTTAAGCTAATCTTTACTTTGTTATTCAGCTCTGAATATTTGTAGACGTCGGCGTGTCTCTGGGATTGTTTTCCTAAGCTTGATCTTAGATTGAAATATATCGGACCCATACTCTAACCAATTCCATTTTGAGCATGTGCACCGGTCCCCACTCCACGCTGTTCGACGACAGCTTTACCCAGAAGTAAATGTAAACCGACTACTTTGGCCAGATCCTGTTTTCTAATAAACTCTGTCTCCCCAATCCAAAACCCTTATATCTTGAAGACTTTTTTTTGCCTTTTCCTGTAGGAACTTAAAATATATGATGTTGTGGTCATTGATCCTAAAATTCTCTCCCAATCCTGCCTCGAACATATGACTAGCTTCATTATCCACAATAAGACCCAGCAATGCATTATCCCTTGTATCTTCTACATGTTGACATGAGAAGCTCTCAGCAATTAGTTTCAACTTATTTGTCCCCGCTTAAAAGCATATGACTACACAATAAATGTTGGATATTGAAAAGCATAAATACAATTACCCTCTTATTGTTTCATACACGACAGTAACTGGTTACACAATAGCTCCTGTACTTTCATCTAACTGGGCGTCTTAATATGACCTTAGCAATGTATCTTTCAACTTTGTATTCCAGTCTCTATCCACGAAGCGTCAATTTGAAGGCCCTTCCACAACATCATCCCTCTTTACTGCAGCAATTGACTCCTTAATTAATAAAACCAAATTATGTCCAGCCTATAGTTCCTGTACTACAGAATATTAAGTTGTCAGTCCTGATCTCCTTTAACCATATCTCTGATGGCAAAAAATGTCACTCCATCCAAAACACACCTGCCTCTCTCTGTACGCCCCTACAGACCCCACGCACCTCCCAATTTCTGTATCCCAGTCAAGACCCTACACATTTCCCAATCTCTGTAACATCCTCCAGCTCCCTTTCTCTAGAATCTCGTCCAGCCCCAACAATGCTCCCTATCTCTGTAATCTTCTCCAGTCACTACACACCTCCCTACCTCTGTAACATTTCTGCCCCTCCACTCCAACTGATCTCCAGCATCTTCACCTCTTCCTTTCACTGAGGATTCCTCCAGCACGTATGTTGCTCCACATAACTATAACCTAGACTCGGAATTACATACCTCCCTATCGCTATAAACACCTCAAGCTCCTCCAGTCCTCCTTACTCTTCCAGCACCTACAGTCTTCTCTAACAACCAGCCCATAAACCCACCCATAAATCTCTCTGTCCTGTTACAGCTTCCCTATATCTGTAACATTCTCCTGCACTTATACTCCCTATTTCTGTAACCTCATCTAACCCTGAGCTCCTCCATATCTCTGTGAATATTTCACTGATTTTATTCACAGTGCATCCACAATTCTTAAGATGGT
>NW_025209760.1:10758-13832 GCF_004010195.1 Chiloscyllium plagiosum
TCCATCCAAGCACAAGTGAAACCGAGGATTCCGAGAAGCATGGCATTCCATCCGGAAATCTATCAAATAGAACATCGAGGTAGACCCCATCTGCAACCCCAGAAAAAAGAACAGGAAATGATATCAGTACAGGAAATGACATGACCAACCCAATGAACCCCAAACATGTAAATAGAAAGCAGAAATCATGAACAGTACGTCGCTCGAAGGCCCACTGAGGATGTTACCCAGGAGGGTAACAAAACGTCTGGAAATGAGCCTTCCAGCTCAGCGAGCAAATGTTCATGTGGAAGCTAAACCTGAGCTACAAATCTTGTCAAAACTCGCCAGGTGACTAAAAAGATAGATAAGGATAAAGCCGTTCATGTAATGCAGGTTTGGATTTCAGTTAGCCGTTTGATAAATTTCGCCATGGTAAGTGACTGCTCAAAATACTGAGGTATGGGCTTAAGGGGGATTTCGTGCTTTGGATCAGAAATTAGCCAGCTGAAAGAAGACAGAGGGAGTTACTTGATGGGAAAAATTCATCCTGGAATTCTGTTGCTTGTGGTGTACTGCAACGATCTGTTTTGGCTTCACTGCTTTTTGTCATTTTTTGTAAACGACCTGGATGGGGGCGGAGAAGGATGGGTAGTAAATTTACGGACGACACTGAGTTCGGTACAGTTGTGCATCGTGCTGAAGGATATTGTAGGTTACATAGGCATACAGGTATGCTGCAGAGCTGGGCTGAGAGTTGGCAAATGTAATTTAATGCAGAAAAGTGTGAGAAAGAACATGGCATTAAAAATATCACAGAATATAAATATCGATAGCAAAAGTTTATCTTAAAATATAAAATGAAAAAGAGAGGCAAAAGTAAACGTTGACCCTCTCATGGATAAGAAGGGGCATTTACTTATGGTATATGCGGAAATAGCCGTGACATTGAACAAGCATTTGGGTCGGTCTTCACAGTGGAGAATATTAATAACATGCCAGTAATTGACAAAGAGATGACGTTTGTTGACGACCTGCGAACAGTCATTATAACAAAAGAACTAGTGCTGGATTGTTGAAGCTAATATCGCAAAGGATGGTTCCGTCTCCAGGACCTGATGGAATGCATCGCAGGGTACTAAACTCAATGGTATGTAAAAAAGAACTGTGCTTGTGGCATTTTCCAAAATTCGTTGGTCTCTGGGCCAGTCCCAGCAGATTGGAAAACACAAATATGACGTCACTCATAAAAAAAACGGTGGCAGACAAAATATGTGGAATTAGATCAGATTACATACAGTGTCGAAGCAGGCCCTTCGGCCCAACAATTCCACACAAACCGCCGAAGTGCAACCCACCCAGACCCATTCTCCAACATGATAGACCAGTTTGTTTAACCTCTATAGTGCAGAAATTTCTTGAGTCTATTATCGAGGAAGAAATAGCAGGGCATCTCGGTAGAAATTTGACAGAGGCAGCATAGGTTAATGAAGAGCAGGTCATTCCTGCAAAATCTTTTCTAATTCTATGATGGCATTACGAGCATGGTGTACAACGGGACCCAGTGAATTGATGTACTTAGATTTTCAAAATGGCCTCGACAAGGTGCTGTTCAGGGGCTGACAGCAAACGGATGCATGCTGTTAAGGGTAACGTATTTCGTTGATCACTTGGAGAACCAATGTGCTTAAGGCTCCAGACCAATTTCTGAAAAATAATGGGATGAGAATGGATCGTTGTTTCATGATGGACATTTGCAAGATGGGTCCAAAGTCCTTCTTTGGTGCAGTGAAAGTCACAATGGCTTTGAGAAGCTAACTGTAGCAGCCATATATCATTGTGGCCACAAGAGCGGGTCATAGTCAGAGATTTTCTTGACTCCTAAAGCCTGACTACCACATAGCCTGCGATTAAACGCCACCTATGATTTGTCACCGGCAGTCTCCATTAACAGTTGTTCACTCTCCGAGCGAGAGCGTTATTCACCTCATTGACCAAATGTTCTTCTGTTTCTTTTCTTCTTTCCCTACCAACTGTTTACTACTTTACAATACAGAATGAGACATGATGGGATAGTTCCTTTTCGCCTGAATGATTGCAGTGTGAAAGAAACAATGCACAGGAGAAGCACAACAGATTAGTCAGCATCTGAGTATCAAGAGATATTTAAATAACAACCTTGTTGAGGATTCCTTACTGAAGTTGCAACAATACTGAAAAGCTCAACACCGTTAGAAAACAGCAGCTGAATTGAGCAGCAACACACAACTAATAAAACATCGACAAACATCCATTCCCACCATAAACAAACGCTCAGACATGCAGTCTGCACCATCCACTAGATGCACTGCAGATATTCACCAAGGCGCCTTCAAGAGTACATTACAAACTCACAACTGCTTCCATCTAAAAGGAAAAGGGCATTAGACAGATAGGAAAGACCTACAACCCACTTACCATCCTGATCTGGAAATATATTGCCATTCCTCCAGAATCACTAGGTCAAAATTGTGGATTTCACTGACCTATAATTTGGATCTACCGACAGCATACAGGAACGATGGTTCAAGAAGGCAGATCATCATCACCTTATCCAATCAAATCAGGAATGCAGAATAAATTCTGACTTGTTCTGGAATACCCACATCCGACGAAGACTGAAAACCATATGCTGTGGTGTTCTGAAGATTCTCTCTTACTGCGATATTTCTGGATTTATTTGAGGGGTATCAAAGATGAGGATTGTTGTTGGGAAACTGAAACGAAGCATTACATCAGAATTTGAAGGAGTTGCTTTGTTCCATGTAGCCTGAACCTTACCGGCCTTTGAAATGAAAGCAGAAAGCTACATTCACAGTGGAGTGAAAGTATTCACTATCTGAAATATCGAGACATAATTGTAGGGACGCTGGAGAGAAACTGCGGAAATGTGGTGACGATTCAATTACTTGTCTGCCCTGAAAATTCATCAGGGCAACCACACCCGGGGAAAGCCATTCAAGTGTGGAAAGGGAGTTGCTCAGTTCTCTAACCTGCTGACTCACCAGTGGGTTCACACGGAGAAGAAACCATTTAATGGTCCAGAGTATGGAAAA
>NW_025209760.1:14020-17429 GCF_004010195.1 Chiloscyllium plagiosum
CAGAGAACCATTTACTGTCCGGTGGAATTTGGGCTAATATAGTACAAGCATTAGGAACATTTGGGGCGGGCAGAACAACAGCATAATTGACTACCTGCGGGTCTTGAACAAACCTCCATTTCCACAATACACCTGGAATGTTTGCCTTTTTGACCGGAAAAATGGGGGCTCTCACCGGTGATTATCCGCAGGGGATTATCACTTCACCGTTCAGGAGGGATTCAAAGACTGAAGTAATTCCTTTAAAGCCGCGGGTTTTAACGAGTCTTGTGTTCTGCAAGGACGATACTGAGACTTCGGGATTATTCTTTTGATTTCACAGCTTCGTATGGACCCCACACCACGTTTGCCTTTTGCCTTGCACTCAGCAGGGACCCTTCTTCTCTTGGGTCCGAGACACCAACCATAGCTCAACGCCAGGCTACCCTCTTGGCGGGGGTTACCTCAACTGCCCTATCTGCCTGAGTTAGCCAATTTAGTTTCTCCATATATGTCCTTATGTCTGCATTGAAGCAGATATGCACCTCGTCCCTGAAGACACAAGCTTTCGTTTTTTTGTGCCAGTCGTACCCATGGGCCCAAATCCTGCCACCTGTCACTGGATGTGTTCGCCAATGGTACTTGAGGAAATGAGCGTTCCACATCGAAAGGATAGGGTCTACTTGCCGTCACAGATATTTTGGATAAGTTTACACTGACTGCACATCTGTGATCGTTCTAATAAAATTGCATAATAATAACTGATCTGGTTCAAACAATCTCCGAAAACAATCCTTCTCATATGATTTGTAAGGGCCATGACGGTGTATGCGTGCTCTGCAGTGCCTCGTATCTCCAGCAAGAAAATCGGTGTTTATGGGATTAATATGGTTACTTGTTTCCTGGGCGAGCGAATCGCTCACTGAATTTATGGCTCTCTGGCTTAATCGTCACTCATAGCCATGCATCAGCGGTCGTGAGTCGTATTTTACAGCCTGCGCTGGTAAATCTTCTTTTTATATTTCCTGCAAGCCTGTCGGGATACAGCGCAAATCCGAACCCAATCTCACTATGAGATCGCCAGCCATCAGATTTAAAGTACAGAATTCCGAGAAATGAAATGAGAATTGGAATGTTTCACCATTACTGGTTTTGCACAATAGGGGTGCAGTTAATCTCTCTTGTGTCACGAAACCTGATGCATCCATTGCATCGACTCTCTCAACTGCCTTGATTTAAGGACTGAATATGTTGCACCTGTATCTACCAAAAAGGCAACTGGCGCACCTTCCACATATAATACATTTTCCCTTGAGACTAGAATTCGCTTCTTCTTATCAACACCTCAATGTTAGGGACCTGAAACATTCGAGTTCCTTTCCAGATACAGAGTTGTTATTTTCTCCCCGTTCTTTGACTGGGGATATGGTAGTTTATTGGCCTTGTAAATCTGCTATTAGTTCGGTTTAACTTTACTTTTTTTTCTGTCTGTCTGCAATACTTGCCTCTGCACAGTCAGGTTCTTAATTCTTTGTTTCGCCGTGCTTTTATTGGTTTCGAAATAAATGCTAATTTTCCATTACAATGGACATCACATTATTTTTCCAGGTCGCTGCAACAGCGAGGGCCGAAGTGTCTGTACCGCATTGTAACGTTCTATGTAGTAAGCTACATTTCCTGCTGGTTTCTGATGTCTCTCCTCAATGTGGAAGCTTCCAGTCACATCTTCCAGAGATTTGTCTGCACTTCATTTAATCGAGGAAACTGTATTTCCTGCTCAGAATGTAATCTCTCTGCAATGGAGAGAGGAAAGCAGAGTCGGTGACAAAGCTGAGATCACTAACGTTATGTCCAGAATCAACAAAAACTATCCCGATCTTCCGGTCTCCTGTAACTTCAACATAACACTGTATCCCCATCCTTCAAGCTCTCTGCCTGTACCTGATGAAGGGCTGTTGTCCGAAACGTCGATCTTACTGCTCTTGGGATACTGCCTGAACTGCTGTGCTTTTCCAGCCCCACTCTAATCGAGACAATGTGTTCCCAGGCCTCTATTCCTGCAGTGCTCCTTCAAGTCACAACACAAGCTGGAAGATCTGCAACTCATTTTCTACTGACAGTCCATGCAAACTTTAGGACCCAATATCGAGTTCAATCATTTTAGAACCCGTCCGCCCTCTTCCACATTTTTCACCCACCCTTCCATCCCATCAGTTCCAAAGAAAGATCATTGGACTCGAAACGTTAACTTGCCATTCTCATCAGAGATGGACACGAGCTGCTGATTTTGTTCAGATCTTTTGGCTTTACTTAAGGGAACTTTGCTTGTCCGTTTAAATCCCCAGATTGTGGGGATTTGTGGGCGGCACGGTGGCACAGTGGTTAGCACTGCTGCCTCGCAGCGCCAGAGACCCGTGTTCAATTCCCGCCTCAGGCGACTGACTGTGTGGAGTTTGCACATTCTCCCCGTGTCTGCGTGGGTTTCCTCCGGTTGCTCCGGTTTCCTCCCACACTCCAAAGATGTGCAAGTCAGGTGAATTGGCCATGCTAAATTGTCCGTAGTGTTAGGTAAAGGGGTAAATGTCGGGGTATGGGTGGGTTACGCTTCGGCGGGTCGGTGTGGACTTGTTGGGCCGAAGGGCCTGTTTCCACACTGTAAGTAATCTAATTGCTGGAGGCGTCTGATTGCAGAAGGAGATGTTCACAGGAGATGACAAGAATGTCAAGGGCTGGACCATTCCCATTGTGAAGGTAGACGAGCTAGGTTAGGGATATTTATCGAATCGCAGAGAAGGCTGATTGAGTAACCGATTAACGTGCACATTTTATGAAGAGGATAGATATGTATGACAGGGATCAGCCTATATTGGGAAGGAATAGAGTGACATAAAGTAAAGACAGGAGCCAAAATGTTTTGAGGAGATTTTGGGAGAATGCTTTCACCAGTAGAGTGTTGCTTATCTGGAAATCATTATCTGAGCATGTGGTAAAGCTAAGTGCCATGAGAACGTTCCAGCAGCCTGTAGCCGAACACTTGAAGAGCCAGAGCACACGTGGATAAGAAACGTGGATGGAAAGTGTGACGAGGACAGACAGACGCGAGATGGGTGTCCTGAACGCAATGGGTCAAAGGCAAGTTTGTGTGCTAAAAGTGATTTGCTGTCACGGCTCTTTGGCGCAATGGATAGTGCGTTGGACTTCGTCATTGTTGTTCAGGTGACAGTTCCACGGTTGTGGGTTCGAATCCCATCAGAATAGAGTTTTAGTTTATGGTTTGGAAGGTGGTCAGAGCAGATTCGGCCGCTCATCTGCAAAACCAACAATATTGGTGCAGAAACCCAACTGTCTCAAAACGGAACATTTTCCTCTCACAGGTTTAAATTTTCGATGTCTATTTATCATAGAGATCAATAAACATCTGTGAGCCAGT
>NW_025209761.1:0-7152 GCF_004010195.1 Chiloscyllium plagiosum
GCGCTTTTCCAGCAACACATTTTCAGCCGCAATATGCATCTGCCCAGCATTGGCAGCTATGCAAATTACAGCAGTGCACTCATCTATAAATCTGGAGTCGCTATCTGTCTGGAACCGGAACGATGCAGACCACCGCAGTACATTGATCTATAAACCCGGACGAGATACCTGTCCAAAACGGGGTGCAGCGCAGACCACAGCAATGCATTGATCTATAACACGGGGAGCTATGCACACTTCAGCCGTACTCCGAATAAAGCATTTTGGTCGAGGCGAGATGATATTTTATTCACTTTCTCTAACTTTTAATGTTTTTTGATGCTCTGTTCAAAATTAGCTCGAGGATTGACTGTAGAGTCCTGAAACAAACCTGATGGCAGCCTAAGTGCCAGTAATGGGTATGTTGTTCTCCTTCGTTAATATATCAAAGACAGCATCACAAGGAATCGGACAAGAATGCTCTGAGTCTCCAAAGTTATTTTTTGAAGAAGGAGAAAAGCCGGGATATGTCCTTAACATGGCGGCAGGTTTGGAATGCTCCAGCCACAACTCTTCTGCTTCGCCCACTCTTTGGCACTTTTTATTTTTATTCGGTTTTCAGGGTGGCACGCTGGCTCAGTGATTAGCACTATGCCTCACATCGCCAGGGTCCCTCTTTCAATCCCAGTTTCGCACGGTTGTCTGTATGGAGTTTGTACATTCTCCCTGTGCCTGCGTGGTATTCCTCCGGGTGCTCCGATTTCCTTCCACTGTCCAAAAATATGCAGGTCACGTGAATTGGCCATTCTACATTGCACGTAGTGTTAGGTGCATTAGTCAGATGGAAATAGGCCTGGGTGGGTTACTCATCGAATGATTAGTGTGGATGTGTTTGCGTCAAATGGCGGTTTGCACACTGTAGGTAACCTAACCTAGGAGGAGTTTGCTTACCAAAATTTTAGTTTTATAATGTTACAGTGAAAGGAAAGGAAGAGGTGTGTTCCAGACCGGAGGCTGATGCAGGGATGCAAGATTTCGAGATTGTGGTCGACGCACAATTCAGGCTGGAGACAGGGCGCAGTACGGTCCAGAGATTGGGGATGGTGCAGTCCTGACACAGGGCCAAGTGCAGTCCGGAGACTGAGCTGGTGCAGTCTGGAGACAGGTTTCAGAGTGGTGTGTCGACTGGGTCTGATACGGTTGGGAGACTGGGCCCTGTAAACTCTGGAGACTCGGACTGGCGTGGGAAGGAGACTGTGACAGGTCTGATCTGGTAACTAGGCACAATGCGGCTGCGAGAATAGGCCTGATTCAGTTTGGAGACTGGGTCCGGTGCGATCTGGAGGCTGGGTCGGGTGCGGCCTGGAGACTGAGCCTCGTGATGTCTGGAGACTCAGCATGCAGACCGGCGTGGTTTGGAGTCTCTGCCTGATGTCGCCTGGAGAATGGGCCCGGTGCAGTCTGGAAACTTGGCCTGGCATCGTCTGGAGACTGGGCCCTATGTGGTCTTGAGTCTGCCTGATGCAGTCTGAAAAAATGGAAGCGGAACCATCTGCAGATTGGACCCACTGCAGTCTGGAGACTGAGCCCTGTGGGGCCTGGAGACAGGGTACGGTGTTGTCTGGAGACGGGTCCAATGAGATCTGGAGACTTGGCCCAGTGCGGCCTGGATATGGTGGCTGCCTGCAGTCTCGAAATTGGAGCTGCTGTGGTATTGAGACTGGGCCTCGTGCGGTCTGGAGACTGGAACCAGCGAGTCTCGAATCTCGGCCCGTTGCATTCTGGAGACTCTGCATGGTGGGGTCTGGAGATTCAACCTGGTGCATTCTGTCGACTGAGCCCAGCGCAATCTGTACACTGGGCCCAGTGTGGTCGGGAGACGAGGCCTGCTGCTATCTGGAGATTGGCCCGGAGTGGTCTGGTGAATGCGTCCAGTGGGCCCTAGAGTCTGGTCCCATTGAAGACGGGAGACTGGGCACATGAATGTCTCTAGTCTCAGGCTGGTGGTTTCGGGACACTGGTCGTGGTGAGGTGTGTAGATTGGGTCATGTGCTGTCTAGAGTCTGGTCCCATTGTAGACTGGAGACTGGGTCTATGGTGGTCTGTAGTCTCAGGCTGGTGGTGTCTGGAGACTGGTCCCGGTGAGGTCTGGAGACTGGACTTGGTGCGGTTTGAAGACTGGACTTGGTGCGGTCTGGAGACTGGGCCCTACTCAGATTGGCGACTATGACTAGTTTGGCTGGAGACTGGACTTGGTGGGGCCTGGGCACTGTGCCTGGTGTGGTGTGGTTACTGAAGTGTAAGGACTGTAAATCGAATCGTTTTTTTATCCTTTTTCATGTTGTTCTGGACTTTATTTTATTATTCTTTCAAAAATGTTTACACATGTGTACCAAGGTAGAGAATGCCTCCAGTGTCGAAACAGGCTATGTGGTCCAAGTCTACATCGACAATCTGAATAATGACTACCCAGACCTATTCTCTCTCTCTCCTGTCACTCTGCATTTACTTGGAGAAAATTTGGAATGCAGATTTCGGAGATCAGTTTCGATAGAGTGATGCTGGAGACATACAGCAGGTCAGATAACATGGAGGTGCAGGAGAATCGACTTTTCAGGCAGAAGCACTTCATCAGGATTTCTCCTGCTCCTCAAAAACTGCCTGATCTGCTTTGTTTTTTCAGCACTCTACTCTACACAATATTTACCCCAGACTAATGTATGGAACCGACACATCCCTGTACGCTATTGGAAATTTATCATGGCCAACTCACTCACACTTGCACACCTATGGAATTTCAGCAAAATGGATCGTCCGAAAGAAACCCGTGTGTAGTGAGCAAACGCCGCACAGTCGCCCGAGCATGGAAGTGAGCCTGCATCCTTGGCATTGTGAGACAGCAGCGCTAACCACCGAGCCATGCTGCTAGCTAAATTATATACCTGACATGGCACAATAAGAAAGCAGATTGCATGCTATTCCCTACAACCATTAATGTGCTCGCAAAAATCAAAGTAATTCAATTCTGAATGAGTAACTATCTTTGATTCCTTTTCGAAACGACGCTACTGCTTGTGTTGTGGCATGGGGTCGTCAGCAGAAGGTGTTATTACATCACTTTGAACACATGATGGAGCGACAGAGTGTGAGAGAGTGAGGAGGGACATTGTGATTCCCATTTCAATGGAATCACTCCTTACACAACAGAAACGCAAATGCTCAGAGATGCGGATGCGCAAATACACTCATTAATCCACTAAAACACACACGCAGACATCGGGAAACACAGATACACGAAAACGCATGCATACACACACACACAACACGCACCTTAGACACACGAACACACGCAGACATTCGCCCCCTCAAGCCCGCCTTGCCATTCAATACGGCCATGGGTGATCTGATCTATGCCTCACCTTTATTTCCACTTTGGAAATAACGCAGGGCAATTGACTGAGAATGTATAGCGGGAACCCTTTGGGACCAGTGACCGTAATTCTATTAGTTTGAAAATTTTTCTGGGAAATGAAGGGCCTCGTCCAAATAAGAAAAATAGGGAAAGGCTAATTTTGATGGTATTAAGCAGGAACATTTAAATGGAGTGTGGGGAAAATTATTCGCAGGTAGAGGTACATCTGGTAAATGGGTGTCTTTCAAAAGTTACATAACGGGCGGTCATGCACAGCATATTTCGGCAATGCTAGTATCAGTAGGGAAGCGAACTTGACGGAAATAATAAGGCACTGCTTAAGGAAAAAGAGGAAGGTATATGTTAGCTACTGGCAACTGGGATCAAGTAAATCCCTCGAGCATACGGAGTGTAGGAGTACCCTTAGCAGGGAAATTAGGAGAGCAAAAAGGGAGCGTGAGAGCGCTTTGGCTGATAAGGTAAAGAAGAATGGAAAAATATTCTGCCAATATATTAAGGGCAAAAAAGTAGAGTGACACTCGGGCCCCTTAAAAATAAAACTGCCTTCTATGCGTGGAACCAAAGGGTATGAATTAGGTTTATTAGGGTTATTGTCACGTGTATTTACACGAGGACAGCGAAACGTTTACAAGTCGCCACATGTGACACAATCTTAAGTACAAATGTACTCACCCCCATAGGTACAGAATCTTGGTGCAATGTGGAAAAAATAACGAAATCAAAGTTTCCTGTAAAAAGCCCTTTCTGTAAAAGTGAAAAAATATGTAACAGTTAAGAGCTCAGCGACACAGTCCTTAAATGCAGGGCCATGTGGCGTTCACACTTCTCACAAGGACTCAAACTTCCACACTCTGCTGCCTTACAGCCAGTTCGTGCTCGATGGGTGAGGTACTACACAAATATATCACGTCAACATTTGCTGTGGTGAAATACATGGAACCTCATGGATATAAATACATGAAACGAGCTCACATTACAGAAGAGGACTTCCTGCAGGTCTTGAAATGCATAACCGTTGATCCATACCCAGGATACGTTCCGCTGTATCCCAGAGCATTGCAAGAAGCTGGGGAAGAAGGTTTGAGCCACTAGCTGACAGATATGTAATTTCCAAAGATGTGCATGTTAGGTGAATTGGCCATGCTAAATTGCCCCATAATATTCAGTGATGTGTAGGTTAGGTGTATTTGTCAATGGGTAAACATCGAATAATAAGGTGGAGACCTGGAATATTAACTTTAATTTATGTTCCCTTATGCTGCCAGACGGCTGAGCTTTCCCAGCACCGTATGTCATTGTGTCTGTTTTACAGGATAGACAGTTTGTTCAATATTTATTGAAACTTTCATAGCCAAGGATGGAGTGCTGGAGGACTGGAAGGCAGTTAATGTTATGGAATTATCTTGACAAAAGGCGGCAAAAAAATCCAGGGAGCTATAAAGCAATGAGTGGGATGCTTGGCGGCTCAGTGGTTAGCACTTTAGCTTCACTGTGCCCGGGTCTTCGGTTCGATTCAACCTCGTAAAGGGCCTGCGTGGAGCTTATGCATTTTACCCGTGTCTGTCGGGGCGTCTTCCGGGTGCGCCGGTTTCGTCCTATTATCCAAAGGTGTGCATCTTTACTAAATTGGTCATACTGAATTCCCCCAGGGAGGGGAAGATTAAGTTCATTAGTGAGGGGTTAAGCGTCGAGTAGTAGGGTTGTGGAATGAGCACGGATGGGAGGCTGTTTGGAGTATCGGTGTGGAGTTGTTGGGCCGAAGTGTCTCTTTGTACACTGTATGAATACTTTAAAAATAGTGTTTGGAGCAAACTCTGAGAGGTAGCATCTACATGCATTTGCAAAGGCAAGGACTGATATTGGACTGTCAGTAAGGCTTTGTGTCTGTGAAAACGTTCCCCATAAACCTGATTAAAATTTTCCAAGAAGTGACCAAGAAGACAGATGAAGCTAAAACAGCATGTGCTGTCTTGGTAGACCTCAGTGAGGCCCAACGGCGTTCCACATATGAGTCTGGTTAATAAGGTTAAATCACAAGAGATCACGGAGAGCGAGCCACTTCGGTACAAAATCCGCTTGACAGTCGGAGGCAGAGGTTCCTGGGAGAAATTTGTTGTTCCAACTAGTGGTCTGGGACCTGCCATATTTAAAAGGACGATGAGACCATGATCAGCTGGGTCACTGGGCCAAGCAATGACAGATGAAGCTTCATGCAGGTAGATATTAGGTATTGCATTTTATTAGATGAACTGTGGCAGAATTTACAGTTAACGGTCGGGCTCTGGAGAATGTGGTTGAACAGGCAGACCCAGGCGTGCAGGTACATACTTCCTGGAAATGGTGATGGACGATTAAACAGCTCACTGGAGGAGAGGACTCCACAAATAATCCCAACCTCAATAATGGAACAGCTGTGAACATCATTGAAAAGGATGCAGTCTTTAAAATATTCTCAGACAGATGTGTTGAGTTTATGATCCACCTCACCTCAGTCATGATACCCACAGAATCACAGATGCCAGTCTTCAACCAATTGGATTCGCTGCACGTGACATCGCAGCACGGAAATAGCATGCTCAATGTGCTTTCACGTAGGCCCCCATATTGATATGGTGCTCAAGTGAAAATGTCACGAGATTGCTACTCCGCACCAGTCTGATGTTCTGGAAACTGGTGGAAGTTTTCGAGATCTAAAATCTTGTCTCAGTAGCAGTGACCCTAAAGTGAATGTCAATTGTCAGCACCAATTTCCTTACAAAATCAACTTTCCGGAAACAAATCTCCCGTGTTTTCCTGGTCCGGCCTAGCAGTCAGTCCAGACACACAGACCTGTGATAGACATTTCAATGGTCTCTGAACCTGCCAAGCAAGGCACTCAATTGTATCAAACTGCGCCGAGGTCTGAAAGGACAAATCCGGACAGAACACCCAGAACTATCCTCGGTATTGGAAAAGGGAACGGGAACAACACTCCTGTTGATAATGTACAGACCTGCTTCCTACTTTCAGGGCAGCACGGTGGCACAGCGCTAGAGACCCGGGTTCAGCTCCCCCCTCAGGCGGCTGACTGTGTGGAGTTTGCATATTCTCACTGTGACTGCGTGGATTTCCTCTGGGTGCTCCTCTTTCCTTCCACAGTCCAAAAATGTGGCAGTTAGCTGAATTCGCCATGCTGTAAACGGTTACTAATTTTGGATCTGACTTTAATGAAACGAGCTCCCGTTCTCTGCTGCCAGATTCCATCCCGGTACCGGCTGAATAGCAAAACCCAGCTTCAGGATCCTCCGTCTGCAAAATGCACATGCATTGTGTTCAGATAAACCAGGAATATAATCACCTCCACAAGCCTTGAACCGCAGCTGAAACTGGAATTTGTAATCTACTTTTAGAGGAAACTGTATTTCAAATCAGGGGGAGAATCTTGTTGAGATCTGAAATTTCTTGTCGGTGTCACTTGGTCTGTCAGGTCACGCGCGTTCTCGTGAAGAAATTCTTGAAAGACACAGTGGTGTCATCAGTGAATTTAGTGTTAAAGTGTCACATTTACTGTGCTATTTCATTACTATATACATGATTTAGAATGTACTTAGACTGTGTAATTGCGTGTGTTAAACTAACCTTAATTTTTGTTTTTCATTCATATATTTGGCGGCGTGCCCTTTACACTGCTTTTTTCCATCGGCCCCATAATCCACATTGCGCAATTTTCTACAGCGTAGTGTTGCACAAGAAAGCGGCTA
>NW_025209761.1:9016-12249 GCF_004010195.1 Chiloscyllium plagiosum
GGATGAAGGTGATAGGTCAGGGAGGAGGGTGGAGTGGATTGGTGCAAAAGGAGATAGGCAGGTAGGACAAGTCCGGACAAGTCATGGGGACAGTTCTGTCGTCATTATCCGTCGTCATTTAGTGCTGTCAGCAGGCTGGGAACTATTGCATTTCATTTCTTCAACAAATGTTTGATGTGCATTATGAATAGCTGTGGCCCAAGCAGTGAACCCGGCAACCTCCCGGGCACCTTCCCTTCCAAAAACACATGGTTTTATTTTTGCTCTCTGTTTCCTGACAACTTTCCCATCCTAAGAAATGTCCATATATTAGCCTCATTCACACAATATTTTCCCACAGAAGCATAGACTCTATATTATCAGAAATACAACAATGATCCCCATTAGTCCCACTTTTCTATGCCATGCCCATAGCCATAAATGTTATGACACTTCAGGTGCTCTCCCAGGGACCTTTCAACAGTTGAGGTTTACGTGACAATTCCACTCTCCGGACGTACATTCGAGACCCCAACACCCGCTGGGTGGAAAACAATTCTAAAATCCTCTCTAAACCTCAAGCCCTTCACTTTTACCTTGATCCTTTGACGAAAACGAACAGTTGCTGTTCATCCACCCTGTCCATGGTCCTGTTTATCTTATATATCTGAACTCAGCTGTATCTGCTTCAAAGCAAACTACCGATCTTATCCAACCTCTCTTCACAACTGATATGCACCATCGCTGGGATCATCCTGGTGAATCGCCTCTGCACGCGCTCCAGTGCAATCACATCGTTCCTGTAAAGTGGGACACCGAACTCCACATGATATTTCAGCTTGACCGAATCGAAGTGCGACGTAGCTCTTACAAGTGATACCTCAATGATGAAAGGCATGTCTAGACATCTATTATCATGCCCAGTGGCATTCATGGATCTGTGGACAAGCATGCTCTGTGATTCCTAGTTTCTGCCATTCCTGGCGTTCTCCCCTTCTGGTTCCTTCTACCAAAGTGCATCACTCCATATTTATCAGGGTTACGTTCCATCTGCCATTGATCTGCCCATTTAACAGTTCCATTTATATCTTCCTGTAACAGAAGACCTTCCTCCTCACTTCCAACCATCTGGCCAATCTTTGAGCAAGCTTAAATGTACTTATCATACTCCCCTCATCAGATAATTTTACTTGCTGAGTGATTTCTCGGGAGAATGTTTATTTCACTTACTCTATAATCGCAATATTCTTCCTTAGATTTTGGATACCAACACTGCACACAATACACCAAATACAGTCTCACCAACACTGTGCAACAGTTTCATGGTGGCTCGGCAGCTATATGTGGGAGGTAAGGATCAACACCAGTGTCCCTGCTGACTTCATGTGCGGGAATTGCACCCAACGCCAGCTCCTCGAAAACCGCATCAGGGAACTGGAGATGGAGCTGGATGAACTTCCGATCATTCGGGAGGCAGAGGGGGTTATTGAGAGGAGTTACAGGGAGGTAGTCACTCCTAAGATACAAGGAAAAGACAAATGGGTTACATTCAGGTGACGAAAGGGGAACAGGGAGGCAGTGCAGGGATCCCCTATGGCCATTCAGCTCAACAATAAGTATACAATTTTGGATACTGTTTTGGGTGGGGGCGGGAACGACTTACCAGTGGAAAGCAGTGGGGCGCAGGGGTCTGGCACAGAGTCTGTTCCTGCTGCTCAGAAGGGCAACGGGAAAAGGAGCAGTGCAGTAGTCATTGTGGACTCCATAGTTAGGGGCAAAGATAGGAAATTCTGTGGGAAGGAGAGAGACTCACGGTTGGTGTGTTGCCTCTCAGATGCCAGGGTTCGTCATGTCTCTGATCGTGCTTTTGGGATTCTTAAGAGAGAGGGGGTGCAGCCTCAAGTCGTGGTCCACATAGGCACCAATGACATGGGTAGTAAGAGAGATGGGGATTTAAGGCAGAAATTCAGGGAGCTAGGATGGAAGCTCAGAGCTAGGACCAACAGAGATGTTGTCTCTGGTTTGTTGCCCGTGCCACGTGCCAGTGAGGCAAGGAATTGGGAGAGAGAGATGAGTTGAACACGTGACTACAGGGATGGTGCAGGAGGGAGGATTTTGGATTCTTGGATAATTGGGGTTCGTTCTGGGGTACGTGGCACCTCTTAATTTGAACCAGAGGGGTACCAATATCCTGGGGGAGAAATTCGCTAAGGCTATTGGTGTGTGTTTAAGCTCGTCAAGCAGGGAGATGGCAACGAAAATTGTACTTTGAGAAAAGAAAAGGTTGAGAGTATGGAGGTCCAAAATCAAATTTCAGGGACGCAAGATAGCACCAGCAAGCAAAACGTTGGTTTGAAATGTGTCTACTTCAACACCAGGAGCGTGTGGAATAAGGTGTGTGAACTTGCAGCATGCGTTGGTACCTGGGACGTCGATGTTATGGCCATTTCGGAGACATGGTTAGAGCAGGGGCAGGAATGGTTGCTGCAGGTTCCAGGATTTGATATTTCGGTAGGAACAGAGAAGATGGTAAAAGAGTGGGAGGTGTAGCATTGTTGGTCAAGAACAGTATTACAGTTGCAGAAAGGATGTTTGGGGACTCGTCAACTGACATAGTACGGGCTGAGGTGAAAAACAGGAAAGGAGAGCTCACCCTGCTGGGAGTTTTCTATAGGCTTCTGAATCGTTTGTGAGACGTAAAGGAAAGGACAGTAAAGATGATTCTCGATAGAAGTGAGAGAGACAGGGTAGTTGTCATGGGGGACTACAACTTTCCAAATATTGACTGGGAACACTATAGTACGAGTACTATAGATGAGCCTGTTTTTGTCCAGCGTGTGTAGGAGGGCTTCCTGACACGGTATGTAGACAGGCCAACAAGGGCGAAGCCACACTAGATTTGGTTCTGGGTAATGAGCCCAGCCAGGTGTTAGAATTTGATGTAGTTGAGCACTTTAGTGAAAGCGATCACAAATTCTGTTATATTAACTTTAGTGATAGAAAGGGATAGCTGCATACCACTGGGCCAGAGTTACAGCTGGGGGAAATGCAATTACGATGTGATTAGGCAAGATTTAGGAAGCATAGGATGGGGAAGGAAACTGCAGGGGATAGGCACATTAGAAATGTGGTGCATATTCGAGGAAAAGCTACTGTGTGTCCGAGATAAGTATGTACCTGTCAGGCAGAGAGAAAGCTGTAGAGCATGGGAGCCGTGGTTTACAAAGGAAGTGGAATCTCTTGTCAAGAAGAAG
>NW_025209761.1:13861-17431 GCF_004010195.1 Chiloscyllium plagiosum
TTATATCCCAAATATTGGATCGCCTCAATGGTTCAAGGTTGTGAAAAAACAAAACTCAAATTCGTTTGGGTTTTAGTATGCTGGGGCATATTTTAAACTGATTGGTTAAATTCCAGCTGTTGTGAAAACATAGCAAAAATGCTCAGGTAATGTTTAACAGTCAAATGTAACATAATTTCGATTTTCCAGTACAATCTGAGACTGCTAGTCGGTCACATGACAGTTGTTTGCAAACTCTCAGCTTTCGCTCTCCCGCACAGATTCAGAACATGCCTTTAACTTAATAACACTAAATTCCAGTTATCCATAATTACTTCCGGCCTCTGCAGAACGTTCAGGAAATATAAAACACAGTCAGCAACAGTACAATTAACACATCTATTGTTATGTTTTCCTGACATTTTGAAATGAGGTACACCTTGTCACTCAGATTTTGCAGTGCGTAATCTAGCTAAATTTTCAAGTATTACCCTGTTACTGATATGTCTTTACTGCAAAAAGTCTCAGATGATCATTTGGTATTTCTGGGAGATTTTCTGGATCTTCCCCAATGAAGACAGACTCAAGGTGACTTGTTAGTTTCTCCACCATTTCTCCGTTATCCACAATAATTTTTCCTACCCCCACAGCTTTTCTTTCTCAATTGACCTTGCCTTTACTTTTTTTTTTGAAAAATAGTTGGTAAATTTGTCAGTCTTTGTGTTTCCTATTCTTTTGTGTCCTCTTCGTCATGTTATTTTCAGTTCTAAGGCCCTCCGTTTCAGTGTTGTAAGTTTCTCAGAATTCGCAGGTTTCATTCAGGACTGGAATTGTTTTGAAGCTACTTGCTTTGATTTAATCCAATCTTTCAGTTTTGGATGTTAACCTCAAAACCTCCCTTTTCTCTGCTGTTTGCACCTGAGAGAAATATATGAAGCCGTCAGACGTTGCAATATTTCTAGAGGTAACAACTATTGCTTGTCTACCACGATATTGTGTATTATACTTTCCCTAGTCTCTGCAACTTGCTTGACCCTCGATCCTCTGGGCTTCCATGATGTTTGACCGTACTGTTCATGAATTCTATATTGTATGCAGATACTGTGTAAAATGCAAGAGACTTTTGTCACTATTTCTATAAAACTGTTTCATGACAATGCTATTAAGCAGCTCTTCTGACCACATAACACGAAATGGTAAATAACCTGCTGTCTGGTTTGATTACAACACACCGGTCAACCTGCCTCAATTGACACTGATTGAAATTAGTTTTCACAGCATTAGCATTCACTTAGTTAACGCAGTTTACTTGCAACTTGAGCTCATCCAAGATTATTGCAGTCCCCTCGTTCTTGCGCATCTAGTTTCCAGAGCATAATATGTACAAAATTTGAGCGACATTTTTGATTTAGATATGTAACTTACCAATGTTTGCTTCTCGTTTCTATATGTGAGCTCCACCTAATCTGGCTTTGTAGAATCTGAGGGCCATGGTCTGTTTAGTGTTAATGACAGGCTTGGCCAAAACAATCAGGGAGGGCCACCTCGATGATCTGAAGAAATGTCCAGCAATACAGGACAGCAACAAAAAACATTCCCCGCTTGATCATTATAAATGTCACTGTATTCTGAGCCACTGAGTACGTTTCCCCCACTCCACCCCGATACCACGAAACACACAGGCTTATACACCAGATGGACAAAAGGAGACGCACAAATTCACAGACGTGCAAACACATGAACAAACGCACACACGCACGCGCACAAACACAGAGACACAGCCACTTGTGTCTTGAAGACGGGAGTAGATTTGTTTGTGACAAATAAGGCTATCAAGCATTACAGAGAGAAGTCAGGAGAATTATGTTGAGAAAACTCTGAGCAATTTTGAAATGACATTTCATACTCGATGGGCCGAATCGTCGAATTCATCTCCTTATTTTAATCCCATGTGTTGTCAAAATATCTGGTATTCTCTTCCCGGGATGGGAGCGGGGCTAACTGGACACGTATTTGATTGGAATGAGTCAGTGGTAGCATGGGCTAGGTTTGGAGGGCTGAATGGTTTATGTTTATTCTTAATTATTGTGTCCTTATATCTGAAACGATGTGACAATTTGATGATCAGTCAACACAGTCGTAAGGTAAGAATGAATGAAGGATGTCCCTTTCACATTGGTGTTGTGCTGTCTCTGATGCCCTCATCCTCAGGGAGCAGTGTAGACTCGGTTAGTGAAAATACTCAAGGCTGAGTTCGACAGATATTTGCTGGGCAGCAGAGTCAAAGTTTATTGGGAACAGACGGGAGACGGATGGTCAGACACACTCGGATCTGCCATGAACATTCTGAATGGTGCAACGGAATGGCGAACTGCTGGTACTCCTCCATGCGTTTTTACCCTCAATCCGCCCTGGAGACTGTTACAGAGGTCATAGTCCACGCGATTCAACCATTCAGGATCGTTACCATGAAACGGGAGTAGGAAATTCCACCACTTAAGAAGTTACATAGAAATATCGAATGAAATAATTTGGTTCTTTGAGTACATTACACAAGAAAGGAGGAGGCCATTAAATCCAGCCCAAGCTGCTACACAGGAAGCTGTCACTAACAGGAAATAGACAGCAGAGATAAATCTTTATTTACAGGTTACAAAGCTGTAACTTGTGTAGTGCCTCCGATCACTGTGGTGTCATCAATGATCAATAATCTGTGCCAAAGTTCAGGACGAATGCTCCAAAATGGTCACTCATAATGTCGTCAAATACAGTGAGCGAGTCTGCATTGTGATTTCAGACAAATGCAGTTAGAGAGCAAACCATCGACAGAAAGAGCATGAGTTATCTATTTTGGCAGGATGAATAACACATTTGTAAACAATTGAAATGGAGAGAGGTTGCATATCTCTGTGATACAGATGCTTTGTATATTCCTGGTTCATGAATAATGTGTAGTTAGTCTGAAGATACAACAAGTGATTTGGAAGATAAAGAGAATGAAGTTGTTTGCAGCAATGGATATCAGGATTAATTAGCTGAATCTTTTAATGCATCTGTATCGGGAGACTGTATATGCTTGAGATCGGAATCGAAAAGTGTGCCACTGCAAGAGCCCAGCAGTCAGGTAGCATCCGACGAGCAGGAGAGTCGACTTTTCTGGCAAAAGGTCTTCATCAGGAACGTGCACGAAACGTCGACTCTACTGGTCCTTGTATGCTGTCTAACCTGCTGTGCACTTCTGGCATCAGTGTTTTCGACTCTGTATCTGAACAAAATCATTGCTTCGTGACAATCTGACGCTTTATGTGCAATTGTGATCCCATAAACTAAATAAAAGATATAATTGTTTCAGTAGATTATGTTTACACGTTCCTGGAAAGAAGACCTTTTCTAATGAAGCATTATCAGTTTTGGTCTCAGATAAGAAATATTTTTGAAGCATGCACGATTTTGAGAATAATAAGCTGGATACATATTTTCTCCTGTCAGCGAGACTAAAATTATGGAATGAATTTTAAGAATAAGATGCATTGAATTTAATTCAAATACTAGGAAGATATCAAACGATTTTTAAGCATTAAACAGATGCGT
>NW_025209762.1:0-6564 GCF_004010195.1 Chiloscyllium plagiosum
GTGTGTGTGTGTGAGTGAGTGTGTATGTGAGTGTGTGTGTGTGAGTGAGTGTGTGTGGCTGAGGGAGCAGGTCTCTCGGTCCCTTCCGTTGTGTGTAGACGAGGGTGAGGGTGGATGGGAGAGTGGAACTTTGCCTTGTCTTCACGATGAAAGCAGCTCATCACTTGGGACAGGCATTGTACTGTCAGCTGCTGCTCCACAGGTTAATCCCTGGCCTTACACCGCTCAGCAAAGAGAAGGGCCTCAAGTGAAAACCGAGCAGGTGCTGTGTCAATGAGCTGACCCGCTAAGAGGATCGGATATGGTGTGCAAGCGTGAATGAACCCACTTGAATTTTTCTCCATCACCAGAAGAATGTGATTTGAAATGCTGAAGTTGGGTAAGCTGTGAGTTCAGTGTCGGGGCCAAGTGGCAACATTTGAAAGCAGCCACCAGCTGACAGCCAGGTTTCAACCCCATGAACACTTCTACAAACATGGTTCCAGCTGACGAGGCGAGGCACACAGGTAGACATCAGAGGAAATGAAGCTGTCATTCAGTCTGCAGCTAACCCAGTAATTAGCCGTGCAGTTTGGGTTTTGCTGTGCACAATACACTCAGCGACTCGGCCTCAGTGTCACGCCACTTGGCTTGGGAAATGAGCAGAGCTAACCAGTGAGGCCCAATCGCTGATTGCTTGCGACAGCGAGGTGAAAAGGACCCTCCCACCTCCTTTTCGATGAGTGCCTTTGTTATTACTTTGTCTCCAGCTGGAGAAGTGTACGTATTCCGACATCCTCTGGGGGGAGCCAGGTGCAGCACGCCATATCTATCCTCCAAGGTCATTCTTGCCGACAATGGGAAATGAACCCCCCCCCCACCCCAATTTCTCCTCCTCTCCTCTGGCCCTCCCTCCCCCAAGGAGACCCAAGGGAAAATGTCTACTAAGTTTCAAACTCAGTAATACAGGACTCCATGATGACTGAGGAATGAGACAAGCTTTTCCACTCATCAGGACTGAATCGCAAGAATGCCCAATCTCAAAGGGAACACCACTTTAGCTTGCGTGGAAAGAGGGTGCTGATGGGTTGGCAAGTCAACTCTGATTTGTTATCTTAGGGTCACGCAGCGCGGAAACAGACCCTTCAGCCCAACCAGTCCATGCCGACCCTAATCCCAGACTGAACCATTCCTGCCTGCCTGCTCCTGGCCTGTATCCCTCCAAACCTTTCCTCTTCACGTAATTATCCAAATGTCTTTGAAATGTACCCACGTCCATCACTTCCTCAGGAAGTTCAGTCCACACATGAACCACGTGTAAAAATAAAATTGCCCCTCATGTCCTTTTTATATCTCTCTCCTCTCACCTTAAGAATATGCCCCCTAGTCTTGAACTCCCCCACCCTAGGGAAAAGGCACCTGCCATTCATTGTATCAATACCCCTCAGGACTCTTATAAATGCTGTAATTGTACCAGCCTCCACCACATCCTCTGGCAGCTCATTCCAGACACGCACCACCCTCTGTGTGAAAACGTTGCCCCTCAGGTCCCTTCTAAATCTTTCCCCTCTCACCCGAAACCTATGCCCCTCTAGTTCTGGACTCCCCAAGGGAATAGTGTAGGATAGATGGGCTTCAGATCGGTTTCACAGGCCAGCACAACATCGAGGGCTGAAGGGCCTGTACTGCACTGTAATGTTCTATAATCCAGCCAACATTGTGAATGCATTTGGAAATATTAATCAGGGCTGGATGGCCAGCATCCTTGTCAAAGACATTCTCTGGTCTTTCAGGTAAAGAGTTGTCATTGACTGAGTGTCACACATTGGCCACGTTCCAGTCTCCAGGATAATGTCAAAAGTCATACCGCCCGGAAAATGCTGAGGGGTACATGGCAGCTTGGGATAGGTGCTGCCAAGGAGCAAAGGGGAGAGGTCTACTGTCAGTGGCTTACCTACCAAAGTACTCAGAGAGGCTACAAACTTTGCAAAAGCCCTCGGCCTACGTGTTCGGAGTTGGCAGGAGCAGCGTAAACATGGAGTGTATTTTGTAAATGTCACGCAAAGCATGCAGTCCAGGAGTAAATTGACCCACTTTGCACTTCTTGGAATACCAACTTTCAACGATCAAAGAAACAGAGTAATTGGAGCAGGAGTAGGCCATTTGGCCCATCGAGCCTGCCCCACCATTCTCTAAGCTCATGGCCGATTGTTTACCTCAATTCCATTTTCCTGCGCTGGTCCCGTAGCCCCAAATGGTATTGATATTTATTGATTTCAGTGTTGACTGTACTCCATGACGGAGCTCCCACTGCCCTCTGGGGTTGAGAATTCCAAAGATTCACCACCCCTCAAGTGAAGAAATTCCTCCTCATCTCAGTCCAAAATGGCCACCCCCCCCTGCCCCACCAGCCTCAGACAACTCTGCTACACCCTGTCAGAGTTTTGTACATCTGCGTGAGATCGCCTCTCATTCTTCTCAGCTCAAGAGAATATAAGCCCTCAATCTTTCCTCAGAGACAACCTAACCACCACTTCTTGACATTCAGCGGTGTGACCATCACTGAATCCCCAACTATCAACATCCTGGGGGTTATGATTGATTAGAAACTCAACTGGACTCACCACATAAACACAGTGGCTACAAAAGCAGGTTAAATGTTAGGAATCCTGCAGCGAGCAACTCCCCTCCTGACTCCCCAAAGCCTGCCTCACCATCTCCAAGGCACAAGTCAGGAGGGTGAGGGAATACTCCCCACTTGCCCCTGGATGGGGGCAGCTCCAACAACACTCAAGAAGCTCAACACCATCCAGGTCAAAGCAGCCGTTTGATTGGCCCCACATCCACAAACACCCACTCCCTCTCCCCCACCGACGCTCAGTAACAGCAGTGTGTACCATCTACAAGATGCACTGCAGGAATTGACGTAAGATCCTCAGACAGCACCTTCCAAACCCACCACCACTTCCATCTAGAAGGACAAGGGAACACCACCCCCTGCAAGTTCCCCTCCGAGCCCCTCACCATCCTGACTTGGAAATATATCGCCGTTCCTTCAGTGTCGCTGGGTCAAAACCCTGGAATTCCCTCCCTCAGGGCATTGGGGGTCAACCCACAGCACGTGGACCACAGCGATTCAAGATGGCAGCTCACCCCCCCCCCCACCTTCTCAAGGGGCAACGAGGGATGGGGTAATAAATGCTGGGCCCAGCCAGCGACATCCACAGCCCACGGGTGAGTAAAAAACAAACAGCCAAGAGGCTGAGACTCAAATCCTGTCTGTTCTAGAGGTATGTCATCACATCTCAACAGAATGGCTGGCGAGGAGAAATATCTATCAGAGGGAAAGATAATGCAGCATAGTTAACACTCCAAGGGAGAATGTGGTGGGAGAAGGGAGCACCAGGGATGAAGGAGATTCTTTTGTTTGGGAGTGGAAATGGCAGCATCCCAGCAAAGTATGGTGAATCACTAATAAAGAGAGGGGGAGGCAGGGGTTGATGTCAAAGATGACGGCCGAACGCGCCCTGGCCAAATATTTGATTTGATTTGATTTACTATTGTCACATGTACCTCAGTACAGTGAAAAGTTGTGTTTTGCGTGCACTACAGGCAGATTAGACCTTACAAAGACCATTAGGGTGATCGAACAGAGCCAGGAATACAACGTTATGGCTGCAGAGAAGATGTACAAAAAGCGAATTCAACAGTAGATTTGAAATTTGAGCGGGCCATTTCGGAGTCTAACAGTAGGGAAGAAACTGTTCTTGAATCTGTTGGGGTGTATGATTAAGCTTCTGTATCATCTGCCCCCCCAGAAGAGGGTTGGAAGAGAGTATACCCAGGGTGGGAGGGGTCTTCATTCCACCAGCCTGATCATTCTCCGCCATTTCATAACCACCACCAAACACATCTTCCCCTCCTCCCTGCTCACCCTCCAAGGGCCTGAACAGTCTTTCCAGCTGGAGTTGCATTTCATTGCACCTCCTCCAATCTTGTGTTCGCTGCACCCAGTGTGGCCTACTGTACGTTGGAGAAACCAAACACAGACTGGGGAGGGGGGGGGGGTGACCGCTTTGCGGAACACCTCCAGTCCGTGTGCAAGCATAACCCCGACCTTCCCGGAGCCGGCCATTTTAACACAGTGTCCTGCTCACATGCCCACAATCCCCTTGGATTGCAGTGTTCCAGTGGATCACAGCACAAACTGGAGGAACAACATCTCATCCTCAGAGTAGGCACTTTCCAAGCCTTCTGGTCTTCATATTGAGTTCAACACCATCAAATTAGGAACCAACTCCCTTTCCTTCCCTTTCTTGTAGCTTCTCATCATGTCCTCTCCTCCCCCATCCCACTTTTACTGTCCTTCCCAGTCTGGCAGTTAGGCACACCATTGTTCTGCCATTCTCACACTCCGGTCACTCACCATAAACTATTAACATCTTTTCTCCACCAGCAGCCTGCACCCACCACCTCCGCCCCAAACTATAGCATAAATGCTGTCCCCACCCCCCCTCCACACGTCACTCCAGCTCTGACAAACAGTCATCTAGACTCGAAACGTTAGCTCGCTCTCTCTCTCTCCATGGATGCTGCCTGACCTGCTGTGATCTCCAGTACAGATTCCAGCATCTGCAGTAATTCGCTCCCACATTAGATTAGATTAGATTACTTACAGTGTGGAAACAGGCCCTTCGGCCCAACAAGTCCACACCACCCCGCCGATGGATGGAAGGTTGGGTTGTGTGAGGGACTGGGCTGTGTTCACGACTCTCTGTAATTTCTTACGGTCCTGGGCAGAGCAGTTGCCGTACTAAGCCGTGGTGTATCCAGATCTATGGTGTGTCTGTAAAAGTTGGTGAGGGTCCATATGGACATGCTGCATTTCCTTAGCCTCCTGAGGAAGAAGTGTTGTTGTTGTGCCTTCTTGACCACCACATCAACGTGGGTGGTCCAGGGCAGACTGTTGGTGATGGTCACTCCCAGAAAGTTGACGCTCTCGACCCTCTCCGCCTCACTCCATTGATGTAGTCAGAGGTGTGTACTCCTCCTTGCTGCCTGAAGTCGATGATCAAGTCCTTTAGTTTTACTGACGTTGAGGGAGAGATTGCTATCTCTGCATATGTCCCGAGACAGAGAAAGGTACGGTCTGATCAATGCTATCGGAGACCCCAGATCAAAAGGAAGAGAGGGATCAGCAAGTTTTTAGCAGTACGAGAATCATCTTTCCAAAGAAACCATCAGAAACAGAAACGGGAAGAGGCCATTCAGCTTCTTGAGTCTGCTCCCCCATTCAACAGGCTGATCCGACATTCCTCACATCCACTTTCCTGTCCTGTTCCCCGTAGCCCTCCTGGATTCCCCGACTGATTAAAACTCTCCCTACCTCAGCCTTAAATATACGCAAGGGCTCTGCCCCCACAGCTCTCTGTGGAAAGGAGTTCCAAACCCTATGAGAGAAGAAATTCCTCCTCCTCTCAGTCTTCAATTGGCGCCCCCCGCCCCCCAAAAACAGTCAAATTTGCCCAAATTGTCGGGTATGTTTCAAAATAGAGAATGACCGAGAGGTTCATTTCTCGAGTGTGGGCTTCTCCCTCCGGCCTACAAAAGGATGGACTCAGTTGGGTTGTGATTGCAAGCTTTTGCACACAGACACTTTCCCACTTGAATGATTCCCCTGCACTTCAAACCCCTTGTTCGACGAGTAGCCAATTGTAGTTATTTATGAAAATCCTCTCTGCGGTTCAAGATTTCATCAAATGCAGGAGAATCAAAGGTCCATTCAAGATGTTTGAATGCAAGGTCTTTTATTGGGCTAAATCAATTGACCCTCGTGTTGCGCTGACAGTACCCATTATGTTGCTAGTGCATGCATATCAAACAGGGTATATTTGCAGTTGAAAGTGATGTCTGGCCCTTGAGGTTTTCAAATTAAATGCAAAATAGGTGATCAGCAGGAACCCTTTCGTCTGAAATATGTTTTGTTTATTTTCCACTCCTGTGCAGCTCATGGTCAAAGATGACAACGCAGCAGGAAAACGTCTTATTCAGGTCAGCAGGCACGAAACTGCACAAAAGCAGTATGATTTTTATTCATTCATGGGATGAGGGTGTCGCTGGCTAGGCCCAGCATTTATTGCCCATCCCTAGTTGCCCTGAGGGCAGTTGAGAGCCAACCCCATTGGCTGTGGGTCTGGAGTCACATGTAGGCCCAGACTGGGTAAGGAGGGCAGTTTCCCTCCCCAAAGGACATCAGTGAACCCGATGGGGTTTTTACAGCAATTGAAAATGTGTTGCTGGAAAAGCGCAGCAGGTCAGGCAGCATCCAAGGAGCAGGAGAATCGACGTTTCGGGCATAAGTCCTTCTTCAGGACGAAACGTCGATTCGCCAATCCACCCTAACCCGCACATCCCTGGGCACGATGGGACAATTTAGCATGGCCAATCCACCCAAACCTGCACACCCTTGAGCACTATGGGACAATTTAGCATGGCCAATCCACCCTAACCTACACATCCCTGGGCACGATGGAACAATTTAGCACGGCCAATCCACCCTAACCTACACATCCCTGGGCACTATGG
>NW_025209762.1:8293-12233 GCF_004010195.1 Chiloscyllium plagiosum
GTCAAATCCATCGAATTCAGCACCGCCTTCCTAACCTGCAATCTTCTTCCCGACCTCTCCGCCCCCACCCCAGTCTGACCTATTACCCTCACCTTGACCTCTTTCCACCTATCACATTTCCAACGCCCCTCCCCCAAGTCCCTCCTCCCTACCTTTTATCTTAGCCTGCTGGACAAACTTTCCTCATTCCTGAAGAAGGTCTAATGCCCGAAACGTCGATTCTCCTGTTCCCTAGATGCTGCCTGACCTGCTGCGCTTTTCCAGCAACACATTTCCATCTCTGATCTCCAGCATCTGCAGACCTCACTTTCTCCTCACAATTTAGCACGGCCTATCCACCCTCACCTGCACATCCCTGGGCACTATGGGACAATTTCGCATGAGCTGAAAATGTGTTGCTGGAAAAGCGCAGCAGGTCAGGCAGCATCCAAGGAGCAGGAGAATCCTATTTTCGGGCATGTGCCCTTCTTCAGGGGGCAACATTTGACACCCACCCCCATCCCTAACAGCCCTTGAACTGAGTGTATTGCTCAGTAATTTCAGAGGGCAGTTAAGAGTCAACCATTGGCTGTGGGTTTGGGGTTGCATGTTGGCCAGGCTTGGTAAGGATAGCCGATTTCCGTCCCTGAAGGATATTTGGGATCTTTGGCTCTTGGTTGTGGACATTTCTACCTTCCCCCATTCTACCTTCCCACATTATCTGTTTAATTGAAATCCCACCAATCCCCTCGACCCCTCATCCCACTCTCTTTGGCAACTCTGCGTGTTGCCCGGCCAGTGGTGTCACCACAACGCCCCACTGCAGGATAAATGTCTGTACTTTCGGAAAGAGAGCATTGAGAGGTGAGCCAATGTGAAATGCATTCCAAACGAGGGTCCAGAAACATTCGGTCACCACTAATTGCAACACAGTGGCGTCGCAGTAGTGTCACTAGCCGGAGAGTCTGGGCGGCTTGGGTTCGAATCCCAGTGTGGTGAAGTTTGAATTTCATGGAAGTCTGGGATCTAAAGTGAGTCAAATGGTGACCGTGACCAATTGCTGGTTAAAACTCCATCTGGGTTATTCTGCCCCTATGTGACCCAGACCCACAGGCATGTGGTTGATTCACAGATGCAATGGAGGCACTCAGTTGGGGGGGGGCGATGGGCGATGCGGACTAGTCTAGCCAGCGATGGCCATATCCCATGATGGAATTGGAAAATTCTGTGTGGAGATTTACAGTCATAGAGATGTCCAGCACAGAAACACACCCTTCGGTCCAACCCGTCCATGCCGACCAGATATCCCAAGCCAATCTAGTCCCACCTGCCAGCACCTGGCCCATATCCCTCCAAACCCTTCCTATTCATATACCCATCCAGATGCCTTTTAAATGTTCATTGTACCAGCCTCCACCACTTCCTCTGGCAGCTCATTCCACACATACACCAGCCCTCTGTGTGAAAAATGTCCCTTTTATATCTTTCCCCTCTCAGCCTAAACCTATGCCCTCTAGTTCTGGACTCCCCCATCCCAGGGAAAAGACTTTTTCTATTTATTCTATCCATGCCCCTCACAATTTTATAAACCTCTAGAAGGTCACCCCTCAGTCTCCGACGCTCCAGGGAAAACAGCCCCAGCCTGTTCAGCCTCTCCCTGTAGCTCAGATCCTCCAACCCTGGCAACATCCTTGTAAATCTTTTCTGAACTCTGTCAAGTTTCACAACATCCTTCCCATAGGTGGGAGATCAGAATTGCACACATTACGTAGCATCTCCATATAACTGAGAAATCAGATTGACGCGAAAGAAGTTGCTGGAAAAACTCAGCAGGTCTGGCAGCATCCATGGAGAGAAATCAGAGTTAACGTTTCAGGTCGAGTCCTCCTTCCTCAGAACTCTCTGTTCTACATTACATTACATTACAGTGTGGAAACAGGCCCTTCGGCCCAACAAGTCCACACCGACCCGCCGAAGCGTAACCCACCCATTCCCCTACATTTACCCCTTACCTAACACTACGGGCAATTTAGCATGGCCAATTCACCTAACCTGCACATCTTTGGACTGTGGGAGGAAACCGGAGCACCCGGAGGAAACCCACGCAGACACGGGGAGAACGTGCAAACTCCACACAGTCAGTCGCCTGAGGCGGGAATTGAACCCGGGGCTCTGGCGCTGCGAGGCAGCAGTGCTAACCACTGTGCCACCGTGCCGCCCGGTTCTGAGGAAGGGTCACTGGACCCGAAACGTTAACACTGATTTCTCTCCACAGAGTCTGCTGAGCTTTTCCAGCAACTTCTGCTTTCGTTGCTGATTTACAGCGTCCGCAGTTCTTTCAGTTTCTAGTCAGATCGACAGTTCGGAACCCCAGGGCTTCATTAAAACAAAATCTCAGGATGGGATATCGACTGTGGGGAAGGGGGACTTGGGAAACAGCATGAGCAAGTCTTCCATCCTCCACAGTATCGTCAACACCCACCCCCCTCCCCGAGCATCAACAACAGGGACATGTCTCCTGAGTAGCATAGGAGCTCATTGCTTGCATTCCTAATTTCTCAAAAGTTAAATGTTACCAAATAAAAATGTCAAAAGCTCTCCATATTAAACCAGCATGTGGTACTTCACAGCTTACTCCTGCAGAGCAAATGCATTATTCAATTCACTTTTAACTCTGAGAGTGATTTGGTTTCATCTGCTCAGTGCGTCACTGGTTTCGCAATTCACTTCGGCCATGTTCCTTTTGTCCTCCGGGACACAGTCAATCACGAAAAGATGCCTTTTTCACTCCACGCCGTTTGGGGACCTGAAATTACGCCTTGATTGAAACATGAGGAGCAACTTGAACTCATTTGTTCAGATCAATGAGCACAGCGTTGATGGAAATCTGTACTTATCCCTGGAACGTGATGTGAAATTGTAGTTTATGTGCAGAAAGACTTCAATTGATTCACATTCTGCGATGCACTGCGCCAGACAATGCACACAGCCAGTCAGTGACTTGAGGCAAACGCACACATGGACTTTAACTCTCTTGATAACTCTCACCTCATGTCGCAAAAGCAGGTTAATGTCGACAAATGGAGTGCCTTTCCAATCAATACCAATTGGACCCTGCTCAGCTGGATACAGAGTAAAGCTCTCTCTACTCTATAACCTAAACATAAAGCTCTTGTTATGGACTAGGCCCGACCACTCAAAACATTCTTAAGCAGGCAGCCCAGAACATAACTTTGCAATTTGTTTTGGTAAGCGTACAGTGACAATTACTTGGAGTGAGGTAGCGAGGTTGACCACCAGGTTTTAAAACAGACCGGAATTACTTCACAAAACTGCACAATGAGACACAACGAACAGGATAAGGAACCCCTCCAGAACTCAGTCTCTCCAAACTCATTATGCTGCTCTGAATATACACAACGGTGCCAATAAGCAACCCCCCCCCCCTTAAAAAAACAGTTAAAAAATGGAACAGATGCTGACAGGTTGAAGTTGGAAGGGCAGAAAGAGAGAAAGAGCTTTGCGAGCTGTTCAGCAGTCCACTGCTGAACTTCTGACTAGGCCTGACCTGCTCAGCTAGAGAGCTGACCACTCCCCTTTCATTATACAGGTCACTTCTAAAACATGACCGCTTTGACCTGAAGTCTCATCTGTTTACATAGAAACGAAAAGGCCTCTCAATACCCTTTAACCTCTGTACCAAAGCTGTCTAATCAGAACTGGGAGATGTTTACGACCCCTCTGTAAAAAAACCCAAGGATACAGTATCCCTGAGAAAAGGAACAGCTTTTAGAGAAAAGGAACTGGCTTTGCGACACTCGCTGTACACTGTCCCCCCATCAAACACTCCCAGGACAGGGACAGCATGGGGTTAGGGCCAGAGTAAAGCTCCCTCTACACTGTCCCCCCATCAAACACTCCCAGGACAGGGACAGCACGGGGTTAGATACAGAGTAAAGCT
>NW_025209762.1:16038-17433 GCF_004010195.1 Chiloscyllium plagiosum
CAACACATTTTCAGCCCAACAACGGTGAAACAGGTTCGCCCGTGGCTGAGCATGGTAAAATTCTGCCCACAATGGATCCCTTACGCTGCCCTCAGATGTTGAAACCCTTTACTCCCTATGAAGGTAACTTCGAGTCTCCTCAGGGGCATATCAAGGAACTTGAGGAACTTAAACATGCCTTGTCACAAACTCCAACTTTGGGAAGACCCACTTTTCAAATTTACTGCACTATTCTGGATGACTGTGCTTCCTCAGTTCTCACTCAACTACATGGAGATCGCCACCACCCGGTTACCTATTTCTCTACTAAACTCCACTCTGCTGCCTTAGGATATCCCAGTTGTACTCGGATCTTTACTGTTATTTAACTTGCTCACATTTAACAGAAACCCTTATACTTCAGCAGGATATTGTCGTCTACAGTTCCAATGCGGTGATCGCCCATTTGAGACAGTTACAAACTCAACATTTGAGTGGGGCTCGCCAAAACCATTATGAGATTTACCTCTTCAACAACCTCCGGCTGACCTTTAGGTATTATACCACCATTAATCCTGCCGATTTCCTTGCACATCCCCCATCATCTTATCCACTCCAGATCATGACTGAATTCTCCTCATCAATGAGGACATCCACATTCGTCCAGCTCATTCCCAGGCCTCCATCACAGATACTGGCATCAATATGTTCACTGATGGTATTCTTCTACTGACCACACAGGCACTCGTTTCTCATACAACACAATAATTGATGAGCGTGGTTTCATCCTGGAATCAGCTTCTTTTGAGATTCCCTTGCCTACCTAACAAGCTGAACTTTTTGACCTGATCCGTGCCTGCCTCTTCGGGATGAGCCTTCATTTCTTATAGATTACCTACCTACAGTGTATAAAGAGGCCCTTCAGAGAGTAACCACACCGGCCCTCCGGAGAGTAACCCATCCAGATCCATTTCCCTTTGACTAACACACCTAACACTATGGGCAATTTAGAATGGCCAATTTACCTGACCTGCACATCTTTGTGATTGTGGAAGGAAACCGGAGTACCCAAGGAAACCCACGCAGACACGGGGAGAATGTGGAAACTCCACATCGACAGTCGACCAAGGCTGGAATCGAACCTGGATCCCTGGTGCTCTGACGCAGCAGTGCTAACCACCGAACCACCGTGCCACCTTGTTAACATACTCACTCCGGAGAAACGTTCAGAGTTGTGAATGTTTTTGGTCAATTCTGGACAAATGCAGGGTTTTTGACCTCTGCAGGTCCTGGCATACCACTGGTCAATCCCCTGTCGCCATTGGTAACCGTGCTGTTGATGAGGCCGCAACAACAGCTTCTCACAGCCATCTTATGATGGTAACGAACATGATGAGCCAGACTGAAAGCTGTGAC
>NW_025209763.1:0-2490 GCF_004010195.1 Chiloscyllium plagiosum
GAGTCAGTGTGTGTGTGGGACTGTCCCCCAGTGAGAGTCAGTGTGTGTGTGGCACTGTCCCTCAGTGAGTGTCAGTGTGTGTGTGTGTGACTGTCCCGATGTGAGAGTCAGTGTGTACGTGACTGTCCCCTCAGTGAGAGTCAGTGTGTGTGTGTGTGTGTGGGACTGTCCCCCAGTGTGAGTTAGTGTGTGTGTATGTGTGTGGGACTGTCCCCCAGTGAGAGTCAGTGTGTGTGTGGGATTGTCCCCAGTGAGAGTCAGTGTGTGTGTGTGGGACTGTTTCCCAGTGTGAGTTAGTGTGTGGTGTGCCCGCTGTGAGAGTCATGTGTGTGTGGGACTGTCCCTCAGTGAGAGTCAGTGTGTGTGGGACGATCCCCCAGTGAGAGTCAGTGTGTGTGTGGGACTGTCCGCCAGTGAGAATCTGTGTGCGTGTGGGCTGCCCCCAGTGAGAGTCAGTTTGTGTGTGGGCCTGTCCCCCAGTGAGAGTTAGTGTGTGTGTGTGGGTGACTGTCCCCTAGTGAGAGTCAGTGTGTGTGTGTGGCACTGTCCCTCAGTGTCTGTGTGCGTGTGTGACTGTCCCGCTGTGAGAGTCAGTGTGTACGTGACTGTCCCCTCAGTGAGAGTCAGTGTGTGTGTGTGACTGTGCCCCAGTGTGAGTTAGCGTGTGTTTGTGTGGGACTGTCCCCTCAGCGAGAGTCAGTGTGTGTGAGAGATGAGAGTCAGTGTGTGTGTGTGCGACAGTCCCCAGTGAGAGTCAGTGTGTGTGTGGGACTGTCCCCAGTGAGAGTCAGTGTGTGTGTGGGACTGTCCCCCAGTGAGAGTCAGTGTGTGTGTGTGCGACAGTCCCCAGTGAGAGTCAGTGTGTGTGTGGGACTGTCCCCAGTGAGAGTCAGTGTGTGTGTGTGAGAGAGTGTCCTGCTGTGAGAGTCAGTGTGTGTGTGTGGGCCTGTCCCCCAGCGAGCGTCAGTGTGTGTGTGCGTGACTGTCCCTCAGTGAGAGTCAGTGTGTGTGTGGGACTGTCCCCCAGTGAGAGTCAGTGTGTGTGTGTGACTGTCCCCCAGTGAGAGTCAGTGAGTCTGGGACAGTCCCCCAGTGAGAGTCAGTGTGTCTTGGACTGTCCAACACATATAATGGACTCCCCACACATATAACCCTTCCAGTGTCCTTATAAACTCCCCCTTTCACATATAACCCGCCCAGTGTCCTTATAAACTCCCCTTTTCACATATAATCCCCCCAGTGTCCTTATAAACTCCCCCTTTCACATATAACCCACCCAGTCTCTGTATAAACTCTCCCCTTTTAAATATAACTCTCCCAGTCTCCTTATAAACTCTCCCTTTTCACATATAACCCTCCCAGTCTCTGTATAAACTCTCCCTTTAACATACAACCCTCCCAGTCTCCTGATAAGCTCCCTCTTTCACATATAACCCTCCCAGTCTCCTGATAAGCTCCCTCTTTCACATATAACCCTCCCAGTCTCCTTATAGACTCCCCCCTTCACATATAACCCTCCCAGTCTCCTTATAAATTCCCCTTTCACATATAACCCTCCCAGTCTCTGTATAAACTCTCCCCTTTCACATAGAACACGCCCAGTCTCCTTATAAACTCTCCCCTTTCACATATAACACACCCAGTCTCCCAAGAAACTCTCCCCTTTCACATATAACCTTCCCAGTCTCCTTATAAACTCTCCACTTTCACATATAACACACCCAGTCTCCCCAGAAATTCTCCCCTTTCACATATAACCTTCCCAGTCTCCTTATACACTCCCCCTTTCACATATAACCCTGCTTATAAAGTGTCCCCTTTCACATATAACCCTCCCAGTCTCTGTATAAACTCCCCTCTTTCACATATTACCCTCCCAGTCTCCTTATAAACTCTCCCCTTTCACATATAACCGTCCCAATCTCCTTATACACTCTCCCGCTTCACATATAACCCTCCCAGTCTCCTTATAAATTCTCCCCTTTCACATATAACACTCCCAGTATCCTTATAAACTCTCCCCTTTCACATATAACCCTCCCAGTCTCTGTATAAACTCTCCCCTTTCACATATAACACTCCCAGTCTCCTTATAAACTCTCCCCTTTCACATATAACCCTCCCAGTCTCTGTATAAACTCTACCCTTTCACATATAACCCTCCCAGTCTCCTTATAAACTCCCCCTTTCACATATAAACCTCCCAGTCTATGTATAAACTCTCCCCTTTCACATATAACCCTCCCAGTCTCTTTATAAACTCCCCCTTTCACATGTAGCCCTCCCAGTATCTGTACAAACTCCCCCCTTTCATATATAACCCTCCCAATCTCCTTACAAACAGACCTTCCAAATATAACCCTCCCAGTCTCCTTATAAACTCTCCCCTTTCACATATAACACTCCCAGTATCCTTATAAACTCTCCCCTTTCACATATAGCCCTCCCAGTCTCCTTATAAATTCTCCCCTTTCACATATAACCCTCCCA
>NW_025209763.1:5164-17434 GCF_004010195.1 Chiloscyllium plagiosum
AGTTCTATATCCAAATGGCTAATTCTCCCTGTATTCCATGAGGTCTAATCTTGCTAACCAGTCTCCCATGGGGAACCTTGTCGAATGCCTTACTGAAGTCCATAAAGATCACATCTACTGCTCTGCTTTCATCGATCCTCTTTGTTACTTTTTTGAAAAACTCAATCAAGTTTGTGAGACATGATTTCTCACACACAAATCCATATTGACTATCCCTAATCAGTCCTTGCCTTTCCAAATACATGTACATCCTATCCCTCCTGATTCCCTCCAACAACTTGCCCACTACCCACATCAGGCTCACCGATTTATAGTTCCCTGGGCTTGTCCTTGCCACTTTTTAAAAATAGTGGCACCACGTTAGCCAACCTCCAGTCTTCTGGCACCTCACCTGTGACTATCAATTATACAATTATCTCAGTAAGAGACCCAGCAGTCACTTCCCTTACTTCCCATAGAATTAGAGGGTACACCTGATCAAGTTATTATGCTTTAATTTTCATTTTCCTTAAAAGGTTTTGTTCTGTTTTGTGGTGATGTATAGGTCTGTTAGTGCACTGAACATTTATGAGTTTCAGGACATAAAGATTTTCTGACCAGAAGTAGAACTTTCAAGCTTCTGCACTACAATAGAAATTTTGGCCTTTTTATCGGCCGTAGCTAAGATGTGGAATCTAGAGAATGGAAAGGTAACAGTGACCATATTTAACAGCCCAGGTAAGAAAATTGAGCATAATGAAATATCTTTTTATGTAATTTACATTTTTTAAAACAACTAGGAACATACCTTCTGAAATATTTTAAAAATACACCAATCTATGGCAAGACATTAGGTACTATGTGAATGGTTTTATGTCTTGGATCTCTGTAACGTGTTTGCATTTTAACCCAGACCTATTTAATTATCTGATCTCAAATGGGAAAAGCTGGAATTTGTTGTCCATGCTTAAGCTGACCCGAGATTAAAAGTTAAACAAATATTCAATTTGTATAATAAAGTGGAGCTGCTTGCTTACTTAATTAAGACTGTATTATTGAGGACGAGTGTCACTTCTGAGTCTGCCCAGATAAAATTAGCATGTTTCCACCCCTGTTGAACCTTTAGTGAATCAGTTGATTTTTATACAGTCTGTCTGTCTTCATGGTAATATATTTTAGGGCGAAACCTGAAGCTATCAAGTTTTGAATCTGAAAAGAACAAGTTAATTAGAAAAGATGCTGCCTGAACTGCTGTGCTCTTCCAGCACCACTAATCCAGAATCTGGTTTCCAGCATCTGCAGTCATTGTTTTTACCTAATTAGAAAAGACAGACAAGAGCATTTCAGAGAACGAAGTAACTCTGAAGAATTAAACTGCATTTATTTCAGTGCAAGGGGACTTGCAGGTAAGGCTGATTAACTCAGGACATGTTTGGGAACAAGGGATTGGGATGTCATAGCTATTACAGGAACTTGGCTGAGAGTTGGGCAGGACTGGCAACTCAGTGTTCCGGGTTTCAGATGCTTTCGGGAGACTGGAAAGGAAGGCAAAAGGCAGGGGTGGTATTTCTAATTTAAGGAAAACATTACTGCTGTAACTAGAGACAATATTTCTGAATAAGTGTACAGTGAAAATTTATGGATTGAAATTAGAAATAAGAAAGGGATAATCACTTTAATGGGATTGTACTATTAACCCCCACCCAATAGTCAGGAAAAGTGTGGAGCAGATATGTAGAGAGATCTTAGAATACATGTAAGCATAATGTTGTAATGGTAGGTGATTTTAATTTTGCAAACATTGACTGAGTTACCATAGTGTTAAATGTTTGGATGATGAAGAATTTATTAACTGTATTTTTAAGAAAATTTTCTTCATCAATATATGAATCTTCCTACTAGAGAAGGAGCAAACTAGACCTTCTATTGGGTAATAAGACAGGACAAGTGACTGAAGTGATAGGGAACACTTTGGGTCTAGTGATCGTAATTCTATTTGCTTTAAAAGACTTGTGGAAAAGGATGAGATTACCATAGCAGTTAAAGGTTTTAGTTGGAGTAAAGCAAATTTTAATGGGATGAGCCAAGAACTTTCAGAAGTTGATTTGGAGTAGACTGTTCACAGGTAAAGAGACATCTGATGTGGGAGGCTTTCAAAAGCATGGTAACGAGAATTCAGGGTCATATATTTCTGTTAGGGTAAAAGGCAAAGCTGATCTGATTAGAGAACAATGCTTGAATAAAGACTATTGAAGTTCTAGGCAAGAATAAAAAAAACTTATTAGATGTAGACAACTGGGTTCAAATGTATCTCTTGAACACTATAGAGGCATTCTTAAGAGTGAGATCAGGAAAGAAAAGAGACCATATGAGAGAGCATCGGCAGATAAGGTTAAGGATAATCCAAAGAGATTCTACAAGCACATTAAGAGCAACTAAAGAGCGAGTAGGGCACCTTATAACATTGAAGATGGGAGAGATATTAAATGAATATTTTCAGTTTTTACTATGGAGAAAGAAATGGAGGCTAGAGAATGCAGGGAGATAATTTTGATTTTTGGAAACTGTTGACATTACAAAAGAGGAAGTGCTGGAGGTTTTAGAAAATATAAAAGTGGGTAAGTTTCTGGGACCTGATGTACTGTATACCAGGATATTTGTTGGAAGTCGGGGAAGAAAAAGCCCCTTGCAGAAATACGTGTGTCACCTATAACTATGGGTGAAGTGCCGGATGACTGGAGTGTCTAATGTTGTATCTTTGTTTAAGAAGGGATGTAAAGGAGAAGTCTGTGAACTACACCTTAGTCTGAATTTGGTAATACGCAAATTGTTGGAGGTGATTCTGAATGATGGAATTTATATGCACTTGAAAAGACAAGGAATGATTGGGTGTAGTCAGCATAGTTTTGTACGAGGGCAATTGTGTCTCAAACACCTGATTTGAGGTTTCTTTTGAGGAAGTAACCAAGAAAATTGAGAGCAGAAAGGTAGATATTACGAGCTCTAAGGAGAGGCTGAGCAAAATTAGGTTGTTTTCTCTGACATGGCAGAGGCTGAGGACAGACCTGATAGAAGTTTACAAAGTTATGAGAGGCGTATATCAGAATCTTTTTCCCAGGGCTGAAATGTCTAATACTAGAGGGCATGCATTTTAAAGTAAGAGTAGGAAAGTTCAAAGCATTGATGTACAGAAAAATCTTGGGGTCAGAGTGATAGCTCCCTGAAAGTGGCAACACCAGTAAATAGGGTAAGATTTTTTTAGTTGTAGGTGTCTGGATTGTGCTGCCAGGGGTAGTTGTAGAGACAGCTACGATAACGTTGTTTAAAATGCTTTTCGACTGGAAGGATATGGACCATGGGCGTGCAGAAGGGATTGACTTAATTTGGTGTCATGTTCGGCACAACATCATGGGCTGAGGGGCATTTTCTTGTGCTGTACTGTTTTGTGTTCTATGTAGCCAGGCTGGGTTGTACAGGGTGTTGGTGAGGCCTCTTCTGGAGTACTGTGTCCAGTTCTGATCACCTTGTTATAAGAAAAATATTATTAAGCTGGTGAGGGTTCAGAGATTTAACAGAATGTTCAGGAGTGGAGATTTTTGCATGAAGAAAAGCTGAATAGACTGGGACTTTTTTCACCAGCATGTAGAAGGTTGAGAGTTAACCTTTTTTATATAGGGGTTTACAAAATCATGAGGGGTTTAAATAATGTGAATGGCAGATGTCTTTTCCCTAGAGTGTGGGATTTCAAGACGAGGGGGCATATTTTTAAGGTGAGAGGCGAAAGATTTTAAAGACATGGGGACATTTTTTTAAACAGTGGCTTGTGTGTGGAATGAACTTACTGAGGAAGTGATGGATACAGGTACAATTAATTTTTAAAGCACATTTAGCTAAGTACATTAATAAGAAATGTTTGGAAGTTTATGGGCTAAGCTCAGGCAGATAAGACCAGTTTAGTTTGGGATTTTGGCCAGCTCAGACTGAAGGGTCTGTTTCTGAGCTGTATCTGACTCTACCAGAGTTAGAAAATTAAATTTTTGCACTGTTCTATTGTGAATTTTGAACTTGTGATTTTTGTTTTTGTTGCTGTCACTATTCTGCGTTCGTAACCATTTAGAAATCTTTCTAATACCTACAAGGTGGCCCTTGTTAAGTTTGGGCTGTCTGGTAGTTTGAACAGACAAATCCTTTCAATTTGGTAGGAAACTTGTCATCCCGGTTTTCCCCCCCTCAGTCAAAGCAAAACAGTTAGTATAGTTTTACTTCCTCCATCTTTATTCTGGGCCCTGGAGGGAGATAGAACGATCGCCCATGTGCACAGAGACATGAGTTTTGGTCTTCTCTGGAATAGCAGTTTCTTAATTAATTATATAGTCATTTTACAGGGAGGAGCATCCAGATAGGGCAACCTACATATTGATTGGGTGACCATTACAATCAGCGAGTGACAATAGTAAAGATTAAGTCATCTGTTGTTCTGCAATGGATGTTCTTAACCTTTTCCTGGCTTCACATAATGAATACTTTTCACCTTGTTAACAACTCACATACTGAATTCTTCCAATATTGTTAAATGGCTCTACATAATGAATGCTTTTCCACCTTATTAATATATTACCCTTGCCTTCACCACCCCATTGTTAACTGCAAGTTTTATTTGATCGGAATCATGCTCAGCTGAATCTCTTGTTTCACAAAACTCAAAATTTAACTCTTTCCCTACCTGCTCATAGCCATACACATTCTCAAACTAACACTCATCAAGGCCATTGGCCAATGAATGTAGCAGAAGACCTTTCTTTCCTTCAAAGCAGAGTAACGTTATTGTAATATTTTAGACAGCCATATTTCAAGTGTGCCTTTCTTAACAATATCAATATCAATAACAATATCTTGACTGTGAGTAACAAAAGTGAAATGACCAACTCAGTAAATAAAAATAAACATAGATGACATGATATCACCAAAGAAAGCTAAATCGGTGTAGGGCTTGCAGTATACAGCACATGGAACTATTGTCTGCGAAAGGTATACATTGAATAACCTACTTGGTATGTTTCTGTATTAAAAGCCAACTTATTCAGTGATCAACTCTCTTGAATGTTATTACACTAATTGCCAGATCCCTTGACAAATTGTGTTGTACAGTAAGAAGAATAATGAAATGATCTGTAGAAATGTTTACACAAACTCACTTTAATGTTAGTAAAACTTGTGCCAGAATTTTAAATTTCTGAATTAGTCAATTTGTATTGTTTGTGACATAATGATTCTTTTTTCAAAGAGTGTATAATATTGCAACAAAGGACTTGCAGCTATGCAATTCAGAACAATGTGTTAATTCTTCAGTATCCCATGTTGTAAACAACTCCTTTTTTTCACAAGCAAGTAATATTTGCTGTGTTCATATTTCTCTCAATTTGCACTAAAGTTGTTATTCAATACACAAGTCACCAAAGTTTTTGGGTGAAGATTTGTAGCTCGGGTGCTCGTTGCTGTGGTTCTGTTCGCCGTGCTGGAAGTTTTTGTTGCAAACGTTTCGTCCCCTGTCTAGGTGACATTCTCAGTGCTTGGGAGCCTCCTGTGAAGTGCTTCTGTGGTGTTTCCTCCGGCATTTATAGAGTGCCATCCACAATCTCCATCAACAAACACATCGACCTGGACCCAATATACCGGCCACTACAGCGGACAGCTGAAACTGACAACCGGAAGCGGCAGGGACAGGCCACTATAAATGCCGGAGGAAACACCACAGAAGCGCTTCACAGGAGGTTCCCAAGCACTGAGGATGTCAGCTAGACAGGGGACGAAATGTTTGCAACAAAATCTTCCAGCTCGGCGAACAGAACCACAGCAACGAGCACCCGAGCTACAAATCTTCTCACAAACTTTGAACTCCTTATAAACTCCCCTGTTTCACATATAACCCTCCCAGTCTCTGTATAAACTCTCCCCTTTCACATATAGCCCTCCCAGTCTCCTTATAAATTCTCCCCTTTCACATATAACCCTCCCAGTCTTCTTATAAACTCTCCCCTTTCACATATAGACCTCCCAGTCTCCGTATAAACTCTCCCCTTTCACTTATAACCCTCCCAATCTCCTTATAAACTCTCCCCTTTCACATATAACCCTCCCAGTCTTTGTATAAACTCTCCCCTTTCAGATATAACTCTCACAGTGTCCTTTCAAACTCCCCTGGGCTGAGTTGGGCTAGGCTGGATTGGACTGGACTGTGCTGGTCTGGGCTCAGCTGGACTGGACCTGGCTGAGCTGAGCTGGACTGGGCTGCCCTGGACTGGGCTGAGCTGGACTGGACTGGGCTGAGCTGGACTGGACCGGGCTGAGCTGGACCGGGCTGAGCTGGACCGGGCTGAGCTGGACCGGGCTGAGCTGGACTGTGCTGAGCTGGACTGTGCTGGGCTGGACTGTGCTGGGCTGGACTGCGCTGGACTGTGCTGAGCTTGACTGTGCTGGGCTGGACTGTGCTGAGTTGGACTGTGCTGAGTTGGACTGTGCTGGGCTGGACTGTGCTGGGCTGGACTGTGCTGGGCTGAGCTGGACCGGGCTGAGCTGGACCGGGCTGAGCTGGACTGTGCTGAGCTGGACTGTGCTGAGCTGGACTGTGCTGGGCTGGATTGTGCTGGGCTGGACTGTGCTGGGCTGCGCTGGACTGTGCTGAGCTTGACTGTGCTGGGCTGGACTGTGCTGAGTTGGACTGTGCTGGGCTGGACTGTGCTGGGCTGGACTGTGCTGGGCTGCGCTGGACTGGACTGGGCTGAGCTGAGCTGAGCTGGACTGTGCTGCGCTGGACTGGACTGGGCTGAGCTGGACTAGGCTGAGCTGGACTGGGCTGAGCTGGTTTGGGCTGAGCTGAGCTGGACTGTGCTGCGCTGGACTGGACTGGGCTGAGCTGGACTGGGCTGAGCTGGTTTGGGCTGAGCTGGTGTGAGCTCAGATTGAGGAGCCCGGAGATACAGCCTGTGGCAGTGCCTGTGTCACTGAGCATACAGTCTGCCTTACTGCTGTATTACACCTAGAGCTCCTGTGCAACCTGAATGGGTAGCATCAAAGTCTAGACGTAGCCTGTAATTGGCTGAGGGATGTGCCAGGAGGGTTGTGTGTATAAACAATGGATTTGTGGTTCGCATTAGACTCTGAATTCCAGTTTTTTAAAATTGAATTCAAACTCCACCATTTGCAGTTGGAGGAATGGGGTTCGTGGGTGGCAGTGCAGGAAGTGGAGGAGATGCACTGGAGGGCACCCACATGGGCCCCAGCTATGCCTGTCTGTTTCTCGGATGCGTAGAACAGTCCATCTTCCTGAGTTACACCGGCACTACTCCCCACCTCTTCCTCCGTTACGTTGGTGACTGCATCGGCGCCACCTCGTGCTCCCGCGAGGAGGTTGAACAGTTCATCAACTTCACCAACACATTCCACCCCGACCTTAAATTCACCTGGACCATCTCTGACCCCTCCCTCCCCTTCCTGGACCCCCATCAACAATGACCAACTTCACACTGACATTGTTTACAAACCCACCGACTCCCACAGCTCCCTGGATACACCTCTTCCCACCCTACCTCCAGCAAAAATGCCATCCCGTATTCCCAATTCCTCCGCCTCCACCGTATCTGCTCCCAGGAGGACCAGTTCCACCATAGAACACACCAGATGGCCTCCTTCTTTAAAGACTGTAATTCCCCCTCCCACGTGGTTGATGATGCCCTCCAACGCATCTCATCCACATCCCTCCAACCGCAACAAGGGCAGAACCCTCCTGGTCCTCACCTTCCTCCACATAAACTGCATCATCCGCCACCTCCAAACAGACCCCACCACCAGGGATATATTTCCCTCCCCACCCCTTTCTGCCTTCCACAAAGACCATTCCCTCTGTGACTACCTGGTCAAGTCCACCCACCAACTCACCCTCCTGACCTGGCACCTTCCCCTGCCACCGCATGAATTGCAAAACCTGCGCCCACACCTCCTCCCTCAACTCCATCCAAGGACCCAAACCATAGGAGCCTTCTACATCCATCAGAGTTTCACCTGCACTTCCACACGTCATTTACTGTATCCGTTCTCCTGATGCGGTCTCCTCTACATTGGGGAGACCAGACACTTTCTCGCAGAGCACTTTAGGGAACATCTCCAGGACACCCGCACCAATCAACCACACCGCCCTGTGGCCCAACATTTCAACTCCCCCTCCCACTCTGCCGAGGACATGGAGGTCCTGGGCCTCCTTCACCGCCGCTCCCTCACCCCCAGATGCCTGGAGGAAGAACGCCTTATCTTCTGCCTCGGAACACTTCAACCCAGGGCATCAATGTGGACTTCACCAGTTTCCTCATTTCCCCTCCCCCCAGTTCCAACCTTCCAGCTCAGCACCGTCTCCATGACCTGTCCCACCTGTCGATCTTCCTACCCACCTATCTGCTCCACCCTGCTCACCTTTACCCCAACCTCCATCCACCTTTTGCACTCTCAGCTCCCTTCTCCCCAGCCCCACCACCACCCCCTTCCCATTTATCTCTCCCCACCCTCGGCTCACAAGCTTCATTCCTGATTAAGGGCTCTGGTCCGAAACATCGATTTTCCTGCTCCTCGGATGCTGCCTGACCTGCTGTGCTTTTCCAGTACCTCACTGTCGACTATAACCTGGTGTTGTGTGATTTGAATTTTATCCACCCCAGTCCAACACCAGCTCCTCCCACACCGTTGTAGGTTCCTGTCAGAGCTCCCCTGCCCCTCCCCCCCGTGCTGTGCTGCTGCTGAGAGGAGTGAGCATTCTCCCTTCTCATCACTTCGTGTTGGACTGGGATCTCAGTTCAAAGTCTCCGTGACACTTTAAAGCGTGACTTTCCGTTGAACACATACAGGCCTTTGTCAGGGAGTGCCGTATTGATATCCCCAGTATTTTTGTTTTTGTCAGAGCAGTTCTCTTCTTTTACAAAAAAAAACATGCTTTGGCATGAATAGTTTAAAATACTTATAGTTGTGCAAGGTTCTGATACCTGATCCCTCTCTCAGGATTTCTCATTACTTAAAATACCAAAGTAGGACCATCCCCGACTTTGCCGATTTCCCGGACTCACTCCACACTCTGAGGGAAGGATTCCATGGAAGCAGAATCCCATTAGATGGGAAATTATTTTTACTCGTCAGAATTCCAAGGACCGAAATCAGGGTCTCCAGGTAATTATAACAGCTGTGGATGCTGTCAATCCAAAATGAAAACACAAGGTGCTGGAAAAGCTCAGCAGGTCTGGCAGCTTCTGTGATGAGAAATCAAAGTTAATGTTTCGGTCACCCTTCCTCAGAACTCTGGGATCCAAGAAACATTAACTTTGATCTTTGAGTTTTTCCAGCATCTTCTGCTTTTGCAAGTTTTGAGAAAATTTGTAGCTCAGATTGAGGTTCTGAGTGTAGGTTTGCTCGCTGAGCTGGAAGGTTCATTTTCAGACGTTTCGTCACCATACTAGGTAACATCAGTGGGCCTCTAGGGGAAGCACTGGTGGCATGGCCCGCATTCTATTTATGTTTGAGTTTCCTTGGGTTGGTGACATCATTTCCTATGGTGATATCATTTCCTGTTCTTTTTCTCAGGGGGATCCGAGTTGATGTGTTTGTTGACAGAGTTCCGTTGGAATGCCATACTTTCTAGGAATTCTTGTATATGTCACGATTTGGCTTGTCCGAGGATGGATGTATTGTCCCAGTCGAAGTGGTGTCCTTCCTCATCCATATGTGAGGATACTAGTGAGAGTGGGTCATGTGTTTTTGTGGATAGTTGGTGTACATGTATCCTGGTGGCTAGTTTTCTGCCTGTTTGTCCAATGTCGTGTTTGTAACAGTTATTGCAAGGTTCTTCCATAGGAAATGACGTCACCACAGGAAATGACATCACCAACCCAAGGAACCCAAACATATTTATAGAAAGCGGGCTACACCACCAGTGCTTGATTCGGAGGCTGACTGAATATGTTCCCTAATATGGTGACGAAACATCTGAAAACTAACCTTCCAGCTCAACGAGCAAACCTACATCCAGAACCTTGTTTTTGTTTCTACTGGTAACCAGTTCAGATTAGTATCCTGATAAACTAATTGTGCTGTTGTCACGAGGAGCATGCTTATGTATCAGTGACTAACCCAAACTTGTCACTTCTTAAACACTGTGAGAGTTCAAGTCAATGCTGAAGCTCAATTTTACAATGACTTCAACCTTTAAAATGTCATCCTCCATCAAACTGCCCAACTGCTGTGTCAAAGGACTCCCCAAGGGGATCTGAGTTATGCCTACTTCCTCAGTGATTAAATAAAAGGTCACTGATACGAAACATTAATTCTTGCTTCTCTCTCCCCAGACGCTGCCAGACCTGCTGACCATTTCCAGCATTTTCTGTGTTTTCTTTGTTGAAATTAAACATTCAGAAAATTGTTCTCTGTCCTACCATAACTTTTACATCTGTGGCTCTGCCTTGACTGGTCTCCTGGTCAGTGCTCACAGAGAGCTGGTGATCTCTTTGCCACCTTGCAGCTAGAGGCTGAGCTTGGATTTGAGTGGAATAGCTTGTCCCCTTCCTCTTCATCTGAAGGAGGGAATCCCACATACCCCAGGTTAGGGTCCAACAGGTTTATTTGGAAGCACTAGCTTTCGGAGAGCTGCGCTTTCATCAGGTAGCTGTGCAGTAGCATCATAAGATACAATTTATCGCAAAATGACACTGTGATCTTCTGCTATAAATTCTGTCTTATGATCCTGCTGCACAGCTACCTGATGAAGGAGCAGCACTCTGAAAGCTAGTGCTTCCAAATAAACCTGTTGGACTGCAACATGGTGTTGTGGGATTTTTAACTTTGTACACCCCAGTCCAAAACCGCCACCTCTACATCATCTGAAGTTGGCCATTCAACCCATTGAGCCTGTTCTACCATTCGATGAGATCACGGCTGATCTGAGAACCAATTCACTCTCTTATCTTATCCCGGTAACCCACAATTCTCTTACTAATTTTCCCAGGATTCCTACTGTGCTCCGACAGGTGCTTTGTACAGTTTTAGCAAAACCTTACTCATTTTATATTCCATTTGCCTTGAAAGGAAGGCTAACATTGCATTTGCCTTCCTCATTACCCGGTGAACCTGGATGCTTGCTTTTTGTGATTCACAGACCATAGGACAGCAACGAGAGTTACACATTCAATGTCACACCAGGGAATAGCACTAATGGTGAAATGCACATCAATCACTTTCACTTTGTCTGGAGATGGTCTGTTCCTGTACAATCCTCTGCTAATTCCCCCACGCAGTGCAGCTGATGTTGAGAGACAGTGGTAGTAACCAGCAACTCTCTGAAACCATCTGCTCATTGAAAATCCTTGCAAATGTGTTTACACCAAAGCTTTACAGAAAGTAATCGCTGACAGCGGGCCCTGAAAACTCAGAAGCAAGCAATCTGATTTGTTTAATATTAACCAAATGTTCGATGCCAGCAATTCTGGATTAAAATGCTGAGATTTGAAATGTGCAGAAAAAGTACATGGGAGCAATTGCTCCTTCCTGGATTAATTACTGCTGCCTTCGCAAGAATACAAAGCGAAGCTGAGGGAAGTCGGAGTGAGCTCCTGTCTTCCAAAGAGAAGTGAATCAAGGCAGTGTGCAGAGACGCTGCGATTGCTCACACCTTCAGCAGGATGAGGAGTCACTCCCGGCTTCCTGTGCATGTTTGAGGAATTAAACGATACATGCCGTGTTCTGGTTCCCAGCTGATACAAGTGTCATGCAGAATATATTATTTCCCATTGTTTTTACATTCTATTGGCAATGTGTAAACAGGAAGGTAGCTGCTTCATTTATATCGTCAAGGAATATTCAGGTATGTTCTTTGCAAACCCCTGATCAAATTGCGATCTTTGACCCAAACCTGTAGCAAGTTGTTCTCCTCGTGTCTGGGCACAGGAAGGAAGGGAAGTGGAAAGAACACAGTTGGGCCACTCAAGACCAGGAGCACAGACCATGCCAGACTCAGTGCCAACACGGTGTTCCCATTCCAGCTCCCTGGCATTCCAGCCTCTGCCCATCACAAGTAATAACCAGCAGCAGCTGCCTCAGACCCAGAACCCAAGAGAGCTCGGGACAAACTGGGAACAATGTTCCTTCACACAGCTCGGCAGCTCACAGAGTGAACCAAGTGAGTGGGCAGAGCAGCAACAGCGAATGGATAGCAGTGTGAAGAACAAACAAGGCACAATTCACAAAGTTACACAAAGTGAGGGG
>NW_025209764.1:0-1203 GCF_004010195.1 Chiloscyllium plagiosum
AGGAGCAGGACATGCAAGGCAACGAGACTATAAAGTAGGAACATCAGCAGGACATTCAGCCCATCGAGACTATAACGTAGGAACACCAGGAGGACGTTCAGCCCAGCGAATTTGTAAAGCAGGAACAGAATGAGTCCAAACAGCCACTCATGCCCCTTACACAGCAATTGGAACAGATCTTTTACAGGCTTGTGCCTGTACACAGGAATTGTGAAAGAAAACGTAGAGGTTATAGAAAGCAAATAAGTTAGAAGAACCAGCTTCACTTGAGAATGAAACGTAGTGAGAAAACTATTGGGATGGAAAGCAATTTGTTAGAATCCATTATGCAAGGAATTAATAACAGGAGATGTTCAAAATCATGCCACAATCCAGCACAGTCGCCATAGTTTTATGAAGGATAAATCACGTTTGAATGATTTGACTTGCTTTCGTTAAAAAAAGTGACAGACAAGGTGGATAATGGGGCTTATATATTTGTATTGTATCCGAATTTCCAGACAGCAGTGCCTCACAAAAGATTAATATACAAAACAGGACTACATGGGGAAAGGAAAATTTATTTGCTAAGAGAGATGATTGGCTAAGCAATAAAAAGCTACAATATGGAGCCGCTGGTTTTGGACTGGGTCGGACAAGGTCAAAAATCATACGACAGTCCGTTAGAGTCCAACGGGTTTATTTGAAAACAGAAGCTTCCATAACGCTGCTCCCTTATCAGGAGTTAGAGAGAGCGGAAGACCTTAAACACAGAAGTTATAAGGTAAATATCAAAGTGTTGTACATCTTATGCACATGAATTGTACACACCTATGAAGAGTCTTAAATCCATAATCACTTAGAATGGAGGTGCGTGTTTTGATTGATTATTAATCAAATCATAGAATTTCTTTCAAGTCACTGCCTGGAGATACCTTCAGGTGTTATCGATGTAAAGGAGGTGACCCCTTCAGTCAGACATGTATATCAGGTGAGAGGTCTTGTTCGGAATCTGTCTGTGTCTTTACCTGGAATCAGACTGGGTTTGTTCCCAAAGTAGGAGTTTATAAAATACCGCATTGACTCATTGTATACAAATTGTATGCTTTTCAGAAGAAAATAAAGTGTAACTGAAATACAAACATGCAAATACAAATTCACTCCGCAGATTTATACGTGCTACATGTGCGTATACATGTGTTTGTGTGTGTCGGTGGGGGGGGG
>NW_025209764.1:1468-17434 GCF_004010195.1 Chiloscyllium plagiosum
CAGTCAGAATCCCCTCAGCTACAAGTTAGAGACCTGGTCCTTTACAATAATACTCGAGGGACTTCCTCGTGTTAATGACCGTATGATCAGCTGAGGGGGGCAAACACAGGTGTTCAGTGAACAGGCACAGACCAAGTTTCAAAGGCGTGAGTCAAACCTGCTGGACTCGGCGTGCCCTACATGGGGCACACCAGGAAGTGGAAAACAGCCTGGCACACACCATTTCATTGTTTCTGAGCTTCACAATGCCAGCACTCAATACACGAGGGAGCCAAAATCCAAGGGCATGGAAAGATACAAAAAAAAACCCAGAATTAATTAACTGATAAATAATGGATGCAAATATGGATAATGAGACAGAGGAGAGAGAGTAACTGGAGAAGTGACACAATGGTGGGCCCAATCACAAGAATGAGAACATTGAATAAGGACATTGCTGGAACCGCTGGAATGGCTCATTGCTTCAAAGTCTGAATCTGTCTCACAGAACCAGCCAGACACTATAAACCGGGACAAAGTAACGGCCAAGATGGAGAGCTGTACAGACCGTGCTAGTGGATTCCTCTGTAAACTGGACTATCTGCCCAGCCTGGGGAGCATTGCAAACCTTTGTCGGTATATTGCAACCCTCTACCACCACCCTCTGTCTCCGACTTTCGAGCCAATTTTGCATCCAAATGGCTAGTTGTCCATGTATTTCGTATGAACCAACCTTGTTAACCAGATGCTCATGCAAAACATTGTTAAACGCCTTACCAATGTCCATCGACAATGTACACCTTTCTGCCTCAATCAATCTTCTTAGTTGCTTCTTCAAAATAACTCCGACAAATAAGTGAGACACAGCATCGCTTGCACAAAGCCATGTTAACTATCCCTAATCAGTCATTACCTTTCAAAATGCAAGCCGATCATGTGCCTCATAAACCCCTGCAACAACTTACCAACCACTGACGTCAGGGTCACTGGCTTTTCCTTATCACCCTTGTTATGTCTTTTAAGTAGTGGCACCACATTAGCCAACCTACAGTACCTTACCTGTGGCTATCTTTGATACAAAATATCTGCAAGGGGCCCAGCAATCACTTCCCAGTTTCCCTCAAAGTTCTAGCATACATCTAATAATGTCCTGGACATTTACCCAACTTTGTACATTTTCAAGTCTCCAGCATTTCCTCTGTAATACAGATACTTTAAAAGATATGACTATTTATTTCCCAACTTCTCTTGCTTCCATATCTTCCTGAGCAGTAAATACCGATACGAAATATTCATTTAGTATCACACCAATCTCCTGCAGTTATGCATATCTGCGGACTTTCTGATCGTTAAGGGACCCTATTCTCTCCTGAGTTACTCTTTTATCCTTAAAGTATTTGAAGAATTTGTTTCGATTCCCCTTCACCCTATTTCCCAAAGCTATCACATGTCCCCTTTTTGCGTTCCCGAGATCCCTCTTAAGTATACTCCTGTTACCTTCCGACTCTTCAACTGATTCGCTTTAAATCAGGAATTACGCAGCTAATAATGACCATTTCAATTGTCAGAAAAATCCATCTAGTTCACTAACGACCTTGAAAGAATCAATATGCCATCCTTCCCTGATCTGACCTACATGTGACACAGCAATGTGGTTGATGGTTAACTGTCCACTAGGCAATTAGAGAAAGGTAATAAATGCTTGTCTAGCCAGCGACGTCCTCATTTCAGGAAAAAATTAAGAAAAAACCTCAATTCCTGCTGTCTTTACCTGACATATGCTTCTCTCTTGCAAGTGACCAGACCCTCAATTTTTCCAATCTTCCAACATTCCTTACACCTACCTGCCTCACCCTTCACCATAACAGGGACATGCTATCTCTGTGCTCTTGACATCTCATTTTGAAGGCTTTCCACTTCTCAGCTGGCACCTTATCTGCCAATATCTATGCCAATCGACTTTGGAAAGTTCTTGATTTATAACATCAAAATTGGCTTTTCAACAATTTAGAAATTCAAGTTTTAGACCCGGTTCATCCTTTTCCATCTCTATTTTAAAACTAATAGAATTATGATGACTTGCCACAAAGTGCTCTCCCAATGATATCTCAACCACTCCATTACTCACTGCTTTATTTCCTAAGAGTAGATCATATTTTGCTCCTTCTCTGTGATGGAGAGCATTGATAAAGCTGCTGCAGCTTTGTAACTGGGAATGGGATTAGCACAGTCTTCGACTCATTGGGCTGAACCTAATAATAATTTGTCTTTGTGTCATTTTCAATGAGTGTGACAAAGGGATCATCTGCACAAGGCTGAGCTAGTTTGCTGGTGCTATCTTATCGAACTCATCTCATTGACTACTTATCCCACCTGTTGGTATCTCTCTCATTAAATGCCAACCCGATTCTCCCAACGATCATGGCTGGAGTTACTCACCATTGCTCTGATGCCCCTGGATCTTCCGTGATCCCTGGTGCCATCTTTAAAAGGCCAATGGGCAAACGGTTGAGCTTTCTTAGTTTGGAGCTGTCCTGCACAGTTTCCCGGGAGCGTGGCAGATAAGGGGCAATTATACCACGGTTTGTCGACGGGGCACCGAGGTCCTGGTGGATGGGCGAGTACAGAGGGGGAGCATTCTCTTCCCAGAGGGGCCGCACCACCAGACCCACCGAACATGGTCTGAGCTCACCACCCAGCTCAGTGCAGTATCTGTGTTCTGAAGAAATGTCCAGCAATACAACACAAGCATCAATAACCTTCCATGCTCTGTCAGGATAAAGGTCACTGTATTCTCTGTGTTCCCTCACACTCACTTTATATCTGTTATAGCACATATCCCCGAACAAGGCTCATGCTCCACCACTCTCATTGTTGCAAGCAGATCCTTCTCTCTCTCTCTATTTCCCCTCTACAATGTCTCACTGATTAATAACACTGCATGGATGCAAGACGGTGGACTGACTCCCTCTGAACAAGTCACCAGCTACCCTCCACCAACACCAGAACTAATAGGAGGGCCACCTACTCCCAAATTAACTCCCTCCCTTTCTCACATTCCAGGAAAAACAGCATGGAAAAGGACAGCAAGTGTCAAGCCGGGTGGTAGAGTTCCCGATATCCGTCTCCCCCTCACCCTTCGTACCTGTGTGACTGTATTTGACTCTACGAGTAGATACAGGTCTGACCGTCTCTCTGGTACTTAAAATGACACAATCTCTTCTTCAGCTGGCCTCCCCACTGTACTGCAGCGACAGCAGCAGAGGGTGGTGACCCTCACGGATTCAGTCTGGGATGGAGAGAGAGAGTGACCCTCACGGATTCAGTCTGGGATGGAGAGAGAGAGGGCAGCAGCTCACAGCACCATTCAAACTGACAGCACCGTCAACACACAGACACACACAGACACACACAGGCACACACAGGCACACACACAGGCACACACACGCACACACACACACACACACACAGCACACACACACACACAAACACACACACAATGCTGGTCGATGGAGCGTTGCAATTATACTTGGGCCTGTCACTGTAAAGGACTTGTTATCTTCTCAGAGTAAAATAAAAACTGTGTCATTAATGCAGTGGTGTGGGCAGACTAGCAGAGAGTGGTATTGTATGAATCTAATCACAAAACGCAAAGGCGAGAACTGCTGCCTCATAGCACCAGGCATCCCGGTTCAATTCCACCCTCGGGCGATTGTCTGTATGGAGTTTGTACATGCTCTCTGTGTCTGAATTTGTTTCCACCGGCTGTTCCAGTTTCCAAAGGTGTGCATGTCAGGTAAATTGGCCATGCTAAATTGCCCATATTGTACTGGGATGTCAGGTTAGGGGGTTTAGTCAGGAGTAAACGTGAGAGAATAGGGAAATGGATCTGGGTGGGTTAACCTTCGAAGGGTCAGTGTGGATGAGTTGGGACGAAGGGCCTGTTTCCACACTGTAAGGATCCTATGAGCTCTACGAACTACGGGGGCAGACAGAGAGAGAGAGGAGGGAGACTTTGATTCCAATTTCAATGTGTTTACATCAAAACAGCATTGCATAAAGATGCAGATAGAGGTGCACATAAACTTAGATATTGACACGAACATACATAACACTTAGAGACAGAGATACACATACAGATATGGACATTTACGCACCAAAATACCACCATGTACAGGCACACACAGTGTCTTTAATACAGAGATATATAAGTATCTTTTATTAATAAGCGATCAATGGTCAGTCGAGAAGGCAGGAGAATGGACTTTACAAACATTTCAGCCGTGATCAAATGCCATTGCAGACTCGATGGGCTGAATGGCAAAAGTGAGGACTGCAGATGTTGGATATCAGAGTCCAGATTAGAGTGGTGCTGGAAAGGCAGAGCAGGTCAGGCAGCATCCGAGGAGGAGGAAAATAGACGTTTCGGGCAAAAGCCCTTCATCAGGAATGAAAGATGAAGGGCTTTTGCCGAAACGTTAGTTTTCCTGCTCCTCGGATGCTGCCTGACTTGCTGTGCTTTTCCAGCACCATTCCAATCTAGATGGGCTGAATGGCCTAATGCTGCTCCAGTGACTTGTGGTACATGGACGTGTCTTCCTGCAAGTTCAGTGGAGACTCAAATTGGTAAGTATTTGATTGAAGAGAGTTAATGGGAATGCGGACAGGTATGAGAGGCTGAATGGTCGATATGTGTTTCTAATTGACATCTCCTTGTATCTTAAAAGAGTGGCGATTGCTGTGAGGGTAACACATTTTGAGAATAAGGACCTTGCAATTTCAGACTGTTGTTAGGGTTGTGTGAGCAGTGGTGTTGTCATCCCAGGGAGCAGTGAAGACTGGATTACTGAAAACACTCAAGGTTGAGTTCCATAGATCGTTGATAAACAATGAGTCTCTGTTTATTAGGAACTGACTGGAGAGGGATGTTTAATTACAGTGACATCAATAAAGCACATTCAGAATGTTGCAGCAGGTGCGAGGAGCTGAATGGCCAGATGGTGCTCCTGCCCCATGTGTTATTCTCTCAAGCACTCAGTAATGTAACAGAGGTAAAGAAAGATTCCATTCAGCCAGCCAGCATTGTTATAATGAGACTGGCGAGACCATTCTGCCCTCCAAGGATTTATGCAGGAAAAGATTGAAGTCTTTCAGCCCATTAAGTACATTACACTATGTAGGATTAGGCCATCCAACCTTTCTAGCCTGATTCCCAGCGACATGGGAGACCTGGTTTACTATCAGGGAATGAACATTCGGGATAAATGTTTGTTTTCATGTTGTATAGTTGTAACCTGGTGGGTGTCTCAGGGATCAGTGTGACATTATCAACTACTTACAATCTATACCAAAGACTTGGATGAGGGGACTGATTGGATTGGAGCTCCAATTAGTTTTTTCACTAAGATAGTCATTTAACTGGATATTCAGACTGCAGTAGGATACATACAAGGGAGGATAGTGAACAAAACGTTGGCAGAAAACAGTGTAATGTGGTTTAAGGGAAGTCAGTGCTGTGACGAAAGGATAAAATAACAGTTAGCTACTTAACTAAAGAGAAATTCGCAGAACTCATTGGTGCAGTAGGCCGTGTATGTTGCAGTGCATGAATCACATAAACTTAGTCAACAGGTTCAGCAAATGGTTAGGAAAGTGTATCGAATGATGCTATTTTGTGCAAAGGCTAATCGGCATAATCATCAGCATGTTATATCAGTATACGACAATTCTGAGACGACATCTGATGCATTGTGTGTAGTAATGAACCCCTGAACTGAACGAAAAAATTGCAATTGTTTTAGAAGGTTTTCACAAATGTTTCACTTTACTCTTTGCTGGAATGAGGGTCTGATGGAATCAGTGTCATACAGCACGGAAACAGACCCTTTCAGTCCAGCTCAGCTGCACCGACCAGAAATTCCAATCTGATGTAGAACCATTTGCCAGCATTAGACCCATAACTCTCTGAACCCTTCTTATCCACATACTCATGCATTGTCTCTTAAATGTTGTAATTGTACAAGCCTCCACCACTTTTACAGCCAGTTCGTTCCATACACACTACTGTCTGTGTGCAAAAGTTACCCCTTAGGTTTTATTTTAATCTTTCCAACCTCATGTTAAATCTATAGCCTCTGGTTTGAACTCCTCCGGCCTCGGAAAATAACCTTGGGTGTTCACCGTATCCGTGTCCCTCATGGCCTGTACAAGGTCAGAGCATCTCAGGCCTGAGAACGAGAGATGTTCATCTTGAATCATATAAGACCCTGGGGAGAGTGCATTGGGGTGTAGCTGAGGGATGACAGAATAAAACTAATGATGTACCTTTAGAAAACACATACTCGTTATAACACAGTTACTATGAAGACATGAATTTATTGTATAAAAATTATGCAGACACGTTAAAACTTACATTCAAATTATAAATTGCAAATCATTCCTAAATGTAGCAGACAACAGGGATGGATTCATGCAATCAGGCGAATGTTCAACTAGACTTTACATGGCTCAGGTTGGTTCTCGGATAACGTTATTGTAGGTTTCAGCTCAGAGAGGGATAAAATGTAACCTTTCTGAGAAGCAACAGCCATTGCTCCATCGCTTTACTTATTCTTCTCGACAGCAACATATGCGAGCTGAAAATCCATTAGTCATCTTTACCACTCGTGGAGGGTTCCTTTTGAGGATTCATTGGAATATATCCACTCCCTGCAGCAAAGGAAATTCAGCCAAATCCAACTGTTCCAGGAAGAAACATCATTTTTACAGCTTCTTTGAGGCAGCAATAACAATCGAGACGATCTCAATTTTCGTTTTGTCAAGACATTTACTATTATTTGCATGAAGATCTTCCGAATTAATATTCTGCAGAGTTTTTTTTTCAGTTTGCCTTCAAGCATGTGTGTGTATGTCTGTGTGTGTGTGTTTCTGTGTCTCGGATTTATAGGAAAAGAAATGTTGATGTACATATTGTCAATGCCCAAACTGTTCGTCATTTATCTTTCCATCGTAATTCAAGTACCTTTGCTTTGGTATTAAATTAGTTATTTTTACAAATTTAAGAAAACGGCCTGACTTGTTACTAACTCTGAGCCGGACCCAGTCTGAGACGGATATCATTTGTCATATCACACACATGGTTACATTAATAGTTTGTCGTGACCTATGGAGGAGTGGGATTAGAAAAAGGAACAATGACTAACCTCGGTAGGAACAGTGATAAGGGGCAATTCCCAAAGGACAGTTTGAGCGGGAAATCTCTTCCCTACAAGTACCTGTGTTCTTGCTTTTATTCAAAGGTGTTTTAGTTAAGTATTGACGGGAAAGTAACTCAAGGATAATGAACGGCAGATAGGAACGTGGGGTTGAGACCACAATCTGATCAGCCATAACTTTAGTGCCTGGTGGAGCAGGGTCCCATTCCTGTTCCTCAGTCCTACTTTGCCCCATTCCATTCAGCCACTCAATCTGCTTCTCAGGAGCGGTTGGAGACCACTTGCTCCTGGTACCTGGTGCACAGAAACAGAGGATACTATTCATCCAATGAAGACAGTCCAACATGGTTTGGTGTGGATTGGAAAACTTTCTTTGGAAAAGAGTGGGTGTTACTGTGAAACAGCCCCCTCCTCTCTCTTCACAGACGTTTCTCCTGTCTCCATTTGATTGTACTATTGTAGACCCACATTCACAGTGAATAATGCCCCCATGCTGTACCCAGTTATTGCTCACAAAATCCTCTGGTCTTCTTGACTACAACATTCCTTCACAGGACCTCCAGAAATATAACAACGATTAATCTTCTAATAACAGAATGCGAGAACATAAGAAGCAGGAGAAGGTCATTCAGCCCTCACAGCCCGTCTTTCCCTTCAATAGGATCATGGGTGATCTGCTGTAGGCCCCAACTCCTGGAATGCCTAAGGTGTCAAGCATCCATCCATCTCTGTCTTCCAAATATCTCAGGTTTCTACCTCCTCTAACTCTATGGAATGGAGACGTCCCGACAGTCACTTCCCTCTGTGAGAAGGAACCACTCCCCACACGTACAGCGTGACCTATTGACATCAAAAAAAGATTGGAATGCAAGATAAGAGTAGCCCTACTAACGAGACAGGATTTAACTGATGCTGGTATCAAGGAACCCGAAGAAAATGGATCTTTAAGGAAATTAGGAGTAACCTCCCCACTGGTTGAATTGATTCAGCACAAGGAAGATGTTCCTTGCTCTTGGCCATCTGCCATCTCAGTCCTGGGACATCTCTGCAGGAGATCCAAAGCACATGCATCTTCAGTTGTGCCGCAATGTCATTACCCCCAACATAAGCTCAGAAGTGAGGATCATCACTGAAGTTCACACAATGTTCAGAACAATGTTTCCCGCTCAGCTCCTGTAGCAGTCTGTATCCATGTGCAGCCAGACCCGGACAGCATTCAGGCTTGTGCTGTTAGAGTGTCGGAAACATTCATAGTTTAAAAAATCACACAACACCAGGTTATAGTCCAACAGGTTTAATTGGAAGCACACTAGCTTTCAGAGCGACGCTCCTTCAACAGGTGATAGTGGAGGGCTCGATCGTAACACAGAATTTATAGCAAAAATTTACAGTGTGATTTAACTGAAATTATACATTGAAAAATTGATTGTCTGTTAAGCTTTTCATTTGTTAGAATACAGTGATAGTTTCACTTCTTTCATGTGAAAATCACAAAACATTTTTTTAAAGTTGCATTCCCGGGTTAGCTGTTAACAATGATGATAGCTAACCCGAGAATGCAACTTTAAAAAAAATGTTTTGTGATTTACACATGAAATAAGTGAAACTATCACTGTATTCTAACAAATGAAAAGCTTAACAGACAATCAATTTTTCAATGTATAATTTCAGTTAAATCACACTGTAAATTTTTGCTATAAATTCTGTGTTACGATCGAGCTCTCCACTATCATCTGATGAAGGAGCGTCGCTCCGAAAGCTAGTGTGCTTCCAAATAAACCTGTTGGATTATAACGTGGTGCTGTGTGATTTTTAACTTTGTACACCCCAGACCAAGATTGGCATCTCCAAATCATGATTACCACAGTAAAGGGAGGAGCTTTTTTCAGCACCTCAAGCTCACTTCACAGGAATGTGAGAAGGTCATTCAGTCCAACAATACTATTGGATAAGAATATGGATAGCTCATTCACTCCATCCTGTCTATTACGCAGGAAGAGAAAAACCCAGTCAAACACATTGAGCTGTTAAACAGAAACCACGGGCTGCCCAGTCAGGTTCTCGAGTTTCTCCCATGAGACCAGAAGGCGGACATTCAGCCCCTCAGGCCCGTATGCAGGAAAAGGAGGATGTTATCAACACCCCAACATGACAAACCAATGAAGCAGAGACTGCTCCATGTTGTTCCTCCTGGCTCCATTGCTAATGGTACATAATTGATATATTAATGTGGTTTGTTTACAGTGAATAGGAAAGATAAATGTTTGGGAAGACATCTCTAAGAAGGCAGACTGGTATTTCATATGGAGGTCAGAAGCTATTGGGAGTGGCAAACTCTTTCAGAAGTAAGATATTGCATCTGCTGACAGATTTGTGAACAACGTGACGTTCAGTTCAGGGTCACCCACCAATTTCTTATTGAGGCAGTGAGAGTTCATTCAGAACATAGAGCTCTCTCTCAACCAACATAAGAGCTCCACTGAGCTATATAAACTACAACGAAGTACGCATCATGGGCAAATTTATCATGCTACCAATGTCTTTTAATGGAAATAATGCATGTTAGTACATCATCTTCAAGCTTGAATGCAGTTAGCTCTTAATATCATACTGCGCTACAAACTGAACATCCATTTTCTTCACGATTTCTCATGGTACCATCATCCCAGAGATTACTCTGATAGAACTCCTTTGTATTGTCTCTGTGACAAAGAGATAATTGATTATACGGGAGAGAATGTCTGCCCATAATAGCCCAAGTACTGCCGCAACAACACTCCATAACTGCAGGATGGTGTCTTTACTCCTATACATGATTCACTTTGTAATGAAGGCTGGCATTTCGTTTCCTGTCCTGATTAATAGATGACCTGCATGAGGTCTGTTAGTTACTTATAACTATGGGCACCCAGGTACTTTTTGCAAAAAGCACTTCCCAACCTCTCAACATCGAATAACTACAAAATGAAAAGCACTATACCCGTTGTTCACGTTCAAATCACTTTGTGTTACAAATAGCAGTGCTTCAAGCACTGATACATGTGTTACACAATGAGTAGTGGCGTTCTGTCCAAAGGAGCACCCTACTCTCTGTATTCTCTCCAACATCCCATTCTCAAACCGTATAGGATATCCCCCCTTACCTAAGGACTTTAACTTTTGTCACTCACCTGTGTGCAATCATGTCAAACTTCTAAAAATTCAAATGTACCATTCCCACTGGTTCTCATTCAGTGATGTCACAACCAGGATCGTCCACAAAGTCCAGTATGTTTTTCAAAGATGGTTTTCCTGTCCTGAATCTAGGATGACGCTGCACAATCATATCATTATTCTCCAAGGATCTAGTTATCATTCATTACAAAAAAATGCTGATAGTTTCCTCACAATTGTCATCAAGTTATCCACCAATTGGTTTTCTGTTTTCACTCTGCATCCTGTTTAAAATATTTGTGGTCACAGTAGGTACTTGCCAGTCTGGAGGATCACTTTCATAACATAAAGGGCTTTGATGAACTTTGACCTCTAACATATAATTAAGGAAATGACAGTGCAGAATGTGGCCATTGACCCATCGTTTTTACACCAGTTCCGAAAATAGTCATCCAGCAAGCTCAATTCTCCAACCCCCATCTCTGTAACTCTTTGATTTCCTAACTTATCTGGTCCAGTAGCTTACCAACCTTCAATACAATGATTTATTTCTAGTACTTCAACTTTACTAATTCTGAATTTCATTAAGTTCCTCACTTTTGCCAGTTACACTGTTCTCTAATATTTCCAAAAGATTTTCTGTTGCATCCTCTGATTTGACAGAACCAACACATTCACCTCACCAGACAGAGATGGTCTCTGTCACCTCATGAATACGGGAGAGGAAGGGACTGTGTCATAATTGATATGTCACCCACTTCTACCTGGAAAGTTCCCGAATCAAAACTGTTGATGGGCATATTGTGTACAGTCCTCTTCCTGGTGTGAGACTGCAGTTTATGCTGAAGGAATTTGCACAGCTCAGTGACCTCCTCTTAGTTGAAATAAACTGGCTTCACAGTTTGTACTTGGAAAACGTTCAACATCGGGAAATATTTGTGGAAATCCCAGCAAGGAAAGTGCAGTGTCCTGCTCCCCACTATGCAGTCTTTGCAGATCTAGATACCCCATACCTTGTCCAGAGTGGGGACAACAGAACCTCAGGTCTCCCTGAATGAATGCAGTAGCAGACATACAGACCTGAGAAAACCAACCAGAGTACCTCCACTGACTTTCCAATGATAGGAGCAAGTCCATCCCTGCATACATGGCACAACCACTCAGTGTTGAAAATGTCTAACTCTCTTCCGTTTCTATACTTGGCTGATAAACTGTTACATTTTTGTGCAGTCCCATGACCTGAAATATGAATAGTTCTGCTCTCCATGGAAGTAGTTGACAATGTGACTGCACAATTTTCTGTACCTCAGTCATGATAATAACAACACCACTACTGCTGGTGGAAAGGTTGGGGACGTGATGGTCTAGCGGTATTTTCTCCAGACTATAAATCCAGGGATCCAGGTAATGACACAAACCCGGACTTCAATCCCCCGCAACAGATGGTGAAATTTGAATTAAATGACATATTTGGATTGAACAATCTAATGAAATATTGATGGTTGTTAAAACTAAAAACATCTGGCTCACTTGTGTCCTTCAAGGAAGGAAAAGTGCTGTCTTTACTGGTCTGGCCTACATATTACTTCAGACCCTCAGCAATAGTAGGCTCTCAAATGCCCTTTGGACTGGCTAAGCCAGTCATTCAGTTATAACACTACGAGGTCTCAAAGAAGTGAAACCAGACAGACCTAAGCACTGGCAGCCGACAGCACGTCGAAGTTCTGTAGTTCAGAAAGGCAATTCCCCATCACCTTCCCAAGAGCAACTCGGAAAGACAAATAAATGCTGGCCCAGCCAACACCACCCATATCCCATTAATGAAGTAAATAAGATAATCGCACTCAGGGAAGAGAGATAGAGGGGACAGAATTCACTTCAAACAGGGACTTGGACATGGACGTACATGGACACGATACTCTGGAATATGGGAAGAGGTGAAAAATAAATGAAAATACTTTCACATTTTATTTTCATCCCAGCTGATTAACAATAATCCCTTTTATTTCCATCTCTCTATTTCTCCATACATTCATCTCATCTCAGCAACACACATTACACTATTTCCCAGCTTCTTTCAGATCAGCTATATTGTCAGGGGACTCAAAATGCTAAATGTTTTTCTCTCGCCAGAGGCTGTCAATCTTGCTCCATTTCCCTAGCACTCTAATTCTTTTTGGTTCAGATCTGCAGTATCTTTCTTTGTTTGATTTGGCTTCTATTTTTGTTATTTGAGAGGACATTGGCCCATTGAGCCCACATTGACCCTGTGCAGAGCATTGCACACAGACCCACCTCATTCACTATTCCTGCACTTCCCTTGGCTAGCCCGCCTCCTCCCGTATCCCTGCATTTCCCATAGCGAACACACCTAGCTGCACACGATGGGTAATTTAGCATCATCAATTCACCAAATCTATTTGTACTGTGGGAAGAACTTGGAGCACCAGGAGGAAACACTTGCTGGCATGGGGAAGGTGAAAACTCAATACAAACAGTCCTGAAGGTGGAAGCTAAATGAAACCCTTGTACTGTGAGACAGTCGTGCTAAACATTGAGACAGCATGTCCCCCTCCCGTTCGCTCACATACCTGGTCCCTGGTACTGTGAGACAGCCGTGCTAACCACTGAGACACCATGCCCTCTCCCCCTCCTGCCCAAACCTGGTCACTGATATTGTGACACAGCTGTGCTAACCACTAAGAGACCATATGCCCCTCCCCGCCCCCTCCCCAACCAGGTCCCTGGTACTGTGAGACAGCCGTGCTAACCACTGAGACACCATGCCCTCTCCCCCTCCTGCCCAAACCTGGTCACTGATATTGTGACACAGCTGTGCTAACCACTAAGAGACCATATGCCCCTCCCCGCCCCCTCCCCAACCAGGTCCCTGGTACTGTGAGACAGCCGTGCTAACCACTGAGACACCATGCCCTCTCCCCCTCCTGCCCAAACCTGGTCACTGATATTGTGACACAGCTGTGCTAACCACTAAGAGACCATATGCCCCTCCCCGCCCCCTCCCCAACCAAGACATCATGACCCCCGCCCCTCCCCCCAAACCGGGTCCCTGTTATTTTGAGACAGCAATGCTATCCACCGAGACACCATGCCCCGGCCCATCCTCTCCCCCAAACCGGGTCCCTGGTACTGTGAGACAGCAGTGCAAACCATTGAGATACCATGCCCCTCTCCCTTTCCTCCACCAAACTGGGTCCCTGGTACTGTGAGACAGTCGTGCTAACCACTGAGACTCAATGGCCCCATCCCACTCTGCCTCCCAAACTGGGTCCGTTGTACTGTGAGACAGCCGTGCTAACCACTGAGACACAATGCCCCCCCCCCCCCCCCTACCACCAAACGAAGTCATTGTGCTCGGGAATACTGTGGAAAATGTAAACCTGAAATGCAAACAGTAAACAGTGACCAATCCCACAAATGTTTCAGGTTCTGGAGGGAGAAGCATAGGGAGCATATTGAGTCTGATATGATCCTCTTCTGATAAACTCATATTGGACTCAAATGGTTAATTGTGTTTCTCTCTGCTCAGAACCTGTTATGGTTTTCCAGCACTTTCAACGTAGTTACTCTTTTGGACTGTGGATATTTGTCTGATCTGAAAGGGAACAGTGAAGCTGCCATTTCTGTTGACTCCCAAGTATTTGGTTATGGTTTTTGAATGAAAAATTAAAACTCTGTGTGTGACAGCTCCCTAAATGCCGATAATTTATTGCCACTGTCAGAATGCATTTTGAAAATGTTGAACTCGGTGGTCATGACATCATACAATCAATCCTCTGAAAGTAACTGATTGAAGTACTGATCCCAATTGTTATCAATGTCTTATCATGCTTCTGATGTCACAGGACATATTCATGTTGGGTATGGGAAGGCACTAGGAAGGGCAGAGTTTATTTGTCATCCCCAATGGCTCTGAACTAAGCGACTCAGAGTTGCCCTGTTTTACCTCTTCAATCCAAAGTGATGCAGATCCACACAGAGTTGTTTGTAGGAGCATTCCAAGATTTTTAACATCAAATTATTCCCTAGTCAGGATGACATGCAACTTGGAAGATACATTAAAGAGACTGCATTTCCCATTGTTCCCATTGCTAGTGCAGAATGTTCTCTAATTCCCATTAATCACAGTTTTGCTCAGGGTCCTTGATTCCGCCCTCAGTCAAGTCCTGCTTCAACTGAAAGGGAAGTCACTCTGATCTCACCTCAAATTACATTGGAATGTCAGGTGAAAGAATAAGGAGCAAAAGACAAGAACACTGTTTGTTTGAACAATGTCCTCACAATATGCAAAAGAAAATTGATGCATGGTCTTCCTTAATGCATTACTTCAACATGACATCACATTTTAAACAATGTTCAAATCGGTGGGTGTTTGTTCTTTTAATTGGCTTCCAATTCAACGTAGAAATGAGAACGTGAATTGCTCGTCTGTAATGTGTTTATAATCCAGAATTGAAATCAATCGCTATCATCATTGTTTTAGCTCTTTCAAACAAAATTAATGCATGAGCCTGTGTCCATCCTGCAGATGAAAAAGATCTTTCAGCTCTGACTACTGCAGCGGATATTGTAAAGAATAAGTTCCAGGCCCACATCAAATGGAAAGTTTGCAGTGCACGGTGTCAAAAGCTAGTCCAAGGTTAATGATTTCCAAGCCTTATGAATAATACATGCAGAGGGGAGGGGTATTAAAGCAGAATTCAGCTCCATGCCCAAAACACTATTTGTGGCTCCCCCACAAAAGACCACAACAGATTCACGCTGTAAATTCACTAAAATAGGAAAACCAAGAGGCTGGAATTCCCAATTCTGCAACAGCATCTGCAGAACAGGAAGAAAATCAAGGTTTGTTTCTGAAATTCATAAATGTTGATGATAAGAATGTGGGAGATGGTGGGGATATTGGAGGGTGATAAAGAATGTTATGGATGACACAATGATAAACCGGGTGGATCACAGTAAGCAGAAACGTGTTAGGGTACAGGAGGGGACAAACAGATTGTTCAGATGGCCAGATCAATGGCTGATAAAAGGCAACACTGAAATATGTGAGATGCTGCACTTTGGAAGATGTAACAAGACGAGAAAACTCAAACCATGAAGATAGGCTAGATTTGCTTTTGGAGCAGAGAAGGGTGAGGCGTGAACCTAACAGCGGTGTATAAGAGCATGAGAGGTATGGGCACAGTGAACAGACAATAGCTGTTCCCCTTAGTCAAAGGGTCAAAACCAAATGTACATACGTTTTAAATGAAAGAGAAGATGCTAAGAGAGCTTTTGTGGAGTCTGTTTTGAACCCAGAGGATGGGATATGTCAACAATGCATTGCCTGGGAGTATGGTTTAGGAATGTAACCTCAAAAACTTTATAAAACACTTGTAGCAACACTGAATGTTCCAGACTCGATGGGTCTTGTCTTTACATGATTCCATGTGGTGGCAGCCATGAAAGCTTTGATATATTGTAAAGCACGAGCCAATGGGACTTGTTGGTTTGTTCCATCAAAAACTTTATAAAACACTTGTAGCAACACTGGATGTTCCAGACTCAATGGGCCTTGTCTTTGTTACATGATTCCATGTGGTTGCAGCCATGAAAG
>NW_025209765.1:0-2559 GCF_004010195.1 Chiloscyllium plagiosum
TAATCAATCAATTTTGTGAGACATGATTTCCCACGCACATAGTCATGCTCACTATCACTAATCAGTCCTTGCTTTTCAGAATACACGTGCATCTTGTTCCTCAGGATTCCCTCCACCAACTTGCCCAACATCAATGTCAGGCTCACCGGTCGATAGTTCCCTGGCTTGTCCTTACCTTTCTTAAATCGCGGCACCACGTTAACCAACCTCTAGTCTTTCGGCATCTCACCTGTGATAACTGATGATACAAATATCTCAGCAAGAGGCCCAGCTATCACATTCCCAGCTTCCCAGAGTTCTAGGGTACACCTGATCAGGTGCTGGGGATTAACCAAGCTTTACGGGTTACAAGACACCCAGCACGTCCTCCTCTGAAAGATGGACATATTCAACATGTCGACATCTATATTGCCCATGTCCTTATCTACAGTAAACACTGATGCAAAACATTCAGTTAGTATCTCTCCCATCTCCTGCGGCTCCACACGTAGGCTGCCTTGCTGATCTTTGAGGAGCCCTATTCTCTGTCGAGTTACTCTTTTGTTCTTAATGTATTTATAAACACCCTTGGGATCATTCATAACCCTATTTGTCAAAGCTATCTCACGTCCCATTTTTGCCCTCCTGATTTCCCTCTTAAGTATACTCCTACTGTCTTTAATGCTCAGGGTTTGTTTTGGGATTTTTGGATTGGAATAAATGCAAAATATTAAATCTTGATAAAACAAACGAGGGCAGACCGACACTAATTAAAACATGGCCTCAAGTAGTGATATGGAACAATGAGGCCGAGGGGTTCGGGTCTTTCAAGTCTGTGTCACATGTAGACAGGGTAGTTAAGAAGGTGTTTAGCACATTTGCCTTCATTGCTCAGACCTTAGAGTACAAGAGTTGGGACGTTATTTTGGATGTTGGGGAGGCCTTTTCTGGAATACTGTGTCCAGTTCTGGTCATGCTGATATCGGGAGGACATTATGTAGGTGGAGCGGATTCAGAAGAGATTTACCAGGATATTGATGGGAATGGTTAGTTTGAATTATAAGCAGAGTCTGGATAGGCTGCGACTTCTTTCACTGGCGCGCACGAGGCTGAGGAGTGACCTTATTAGACGTTTCTGAAATCATGGAGGGATGGTATCAGTAATGTGAACAGCAGGTGTCTTTTCCAGGAAGGGACGCGATTCGAGACTGGGTACATACCTTTTAAGGTGACAGCAGAAATGCTTTAAAAAGGCGTTCGGGATTTTTTTTAATTTTTGTTCAGACAATGGTTTATGTGTGGAATGAACTATCAGAGGAAGTGGTAGTTGTGAATCAAATTACAATTTTAGGGTGGCACAGTGGCTCAGTGATTAGCACTGCTGCCAGCACCCCCAGGTTCGATTCCAGCTTTGGACAACTGTCTCTGTGGGACTTGCACATTCTCCCAGTGTCTGCATGGGTTTCTTCCAGGAGCTCTAGTTTCCTCCCGAATGAGAGAGCAGCCCTATGGTCTGTTAGGACAATGTTGCCTTTATCTTTTACACAGTGATGCCACAGTGTCTCTGAGATGGGGAAAGGGAATGCGAAGGTGGTGGATGGGACACCTCTCAGGCACAGTGCTTTGTCCTGGAGGATGTTCACTTTCTTTAATAGTGTTGGTGCAGGCTGCACTGATGCAGGCAAGTGGAGAATGTTCCAACACAATCCTGATGTGTGCCTTCTCGAGAGCAAACAGACATTGGGGAATCAGGGGTTTGGGGAAACTGAGGTGTTCTCCTTGTAGCAAAGGAAATTGAGAGGAGCTGTGACAGAGGGGTTTAGAAAAGTTACACGTTATAATAATAAACCTTACACCCATCAGCTCATTATAAAAGGATTACAGGGCACACATTAAAGGTTTGGGAAGATTCAAAGGAAAACTTTTACGCAGCAATTGGGATTCATATTGAATACAATACTCACACACAATGCGAATATCCAGGTCCTAATGAATTGACTAATTCAATCAGAGTTTGGTGTTTCAATGACTGAGATTACCATCTGAATGCCCACCTGTAGTATCCTCTAATACAAGTTTATAAAATCCATCACTGTCAGTTCAGGTTAGAAACTCACACCGTCCCCTCCTCCTGGCCCAGGATGACTGGACACATTACCCCTTGTGGAGGTCAGCAGTTAGTTCAGGGGGAAATCTATGTGGGTTTCTAGGAGCTTCCACCTTGGGACTTCATGTGACTGAACAAGGCAGATGGGACAAGGATAGATCCTTAGATTCCCCAGAGTGTGGAAACAGGCCCTTCGGCTCAACAAGTCCACTTCGATGGGACAGAATGATCCAAGAGTCAGTGAGATGTGGAGAGCAGGATTTCCTTCTTTTTCTTTCCTTGCGTGTTGCCACTGTGCCTCATCAATAAGACATGGGGTGTGAAAGGCTCATGCAGCTTGATGGGCAAGTTGTCTCCATTCTGACTAATGGGCAGCAAGCTCCTCCCAGTCATCCCACAGAGTCTCACGGAAAACAGAGCAACACTGCACGCTTCCCACTGCCCAGGATTCCCAGTAAACGGTTAGAAGAATT
>NW_025209765.1:2592-6782 GCF_004010195.1 Chiloscyllium plagiosum
GGGGGGGGGGGGGGGGAATCAGTCAGAAAAGGCAAAACTGTAAAGTTCTAAGAGGATTGTGAAGAGAGAGGGATGCACAGGAGAAGGGGGCAACAAGTTGCCAGATGGAGTATAATTTGGGAAAATGGGAAGTTGGTCATTTTGGGGGAGATAATAAAAGAACAGAGGTCTATTTAAATGGTGGAAACTGTAGAAAGCTGCACCACAAAGGGACCAGGGGTAATTGTGCAGGAAACACAGAAAGCGAGAAGATTCTGGGTCAGTCACGGAATCAAGGGTTGGGCTTCAGATTCGTCAAGTTTAAGGCAACACCGACACGGGTCAAGGGTTTCAGTAGCAATGGAGCAGAAAGCGAGCAGATTCTGGATCAGTCACGGAATCAAGGGTTGGGCTTCAGATTCGTCAAGTTTAAGGCAACACCGACACGGGTCAAGGGTTTCAGTAGCAATGGAGCTGGGGGTGAGGTGGAGACAAGCAACGTTTAGAGAATGGAATTCCTGGTGTTTGTGATTGTGTGGATGTCTGATCAAAAGGTCACCTTGGGGTCAGATATAACAGCAATATTGTAAAGAATATAGTTCGACCTCAGATATTTCCCAGTGGGAGGGAGGGGCTCAGCAGTAATGGAAAGGAATTTGTAATAGCAACTGAAGGCAATGGGTTTAACCATTGCAACGTTTCATTGGAGAAAATTGCAGCTAATCGAGTAGTGGGAGCGTGGTAAGCAGTTTGATAACTGAGTAACAGTGGAGTAATGAAGAGGGATGATGGGGAGGGAGAGTTGGGCAGTGTCAATGTACATGTGAAACCGAACATGGTGCTTTTGGACAATATTAACTCCTAGCAGTATGTAGGTGAGAAAAAGAAGGGTTCAATGATAGATCCTTAGATTCCCCAGAGTGTGGACACAGGCCCTTCGGCTCAACAAGTCCACTTCGACCCTTCGAAGAGGAACCCATCCAGACCCATTCCCCTACGTTTCCCACTGATTAATGCACCTAACACTACAGGCAATTCAGCATGGCCATTTCACCTAACCTGCACATCGTTGGACTGTGGGAAGAAACCGGAGCACCCGGAGGAAACCCACGCAGACACGGGGAGAATGTGCAAACTCCACACAGACAGTCGCCCGAGTCTGGAATCGAACCTGGGACCCTGATGCTGTGAGGCAGCAGTGCCCACCATTGAGCCACCGTGCTGGCCAACCCTTGAGGGACACCACATGCAACGAATTCAGAAAGGAAATCAGAGAGGGTATCACAGCTACAGAAGTTACCATTGTCGAGGAGGGTCTGCCTACTGAGTCAGTATGGGTGGAAATTAGAAACATGAAGGGAGCAGTCACCTCATTAAGGGTTTACTACAGGCCCCCCAACAGCAGCAGGGAGAATGAAGAAAGCATATGTCGGCAGATTTTGGTAAAGAGTGAATGTAATAGGGTTGTTGTAATGGGTGACTTTAACTTTCCCAATATTGATTGGAACCTCCTTCGAGCAGATGGTTTGGAAGGAGCTATTTTTGTAAGGTGTGTTCAGGAGGGTTTCTTAACTCAGCACATTGAAGTGGCCGACGAGGGGAGAGGCCATTTTGATTTTGGTGCTCGGCAATGAGCTGGGGCAGGTGTCAGATCTTGTGGTGGGAGAGCATTTTGGTGACAGTGACCACAACTTTACCTCACATTCTATATAGCCATGGAGAAGGAGAGAAGCAGGCACAATGGAAGGATAGTTAATTGAGGAAAAGACGTGAGTTGGGAACCATGGACTGGAGCAATTGCTCCATGGAAAGGCCACTATAGACATGTGGAGACGGTTTAAGGAACAGTTGTTGCGAGTGATGCATAAATGTGTTCCTCTGAGACAGGCAAGAAAGGGTAAGATAAAAGACCCTTGGATGACGAGAGCGGAGGAGTTTCTCGTCAAAAGAAAGAAGGCAGCTTACGTAAAGGGGAGGAGGCAAGGGTCTTGCTCAGCTCTAGAGGATTACTGGCAGGCGAGGAAGGACCTCAAAAATGGCCTGAGGAGAGCCAGGAGGGGGCAGGAAAAAAGGCTTGGCAGGAAGGATTAGGGAGAATCCAAAGACATTTTACAGGGATGTGAGGAGGAAGACAATGATCAAAGAAAGAGTAGGGCCGATCAGAGATAGCATAGGGAACGTGTGTGTAGAGTGTGAGGAGGTAGGGGAAGCTCTAAATGAGTTTTTTGCTTCTATCTTTACTAAAGAAAAGGACCTTGTAGTGAATGAAACCATTGAGGAGCAGGTAAGCATGCTGGAACGGATAGGGATTGAGGAAGCTGATGTGCTGAACATTTTGACAAACATTAAGATTGACATGTCGCCAGGGCCAGACCAGATTTGTCTCGGCTGCTTTGGGAACTGAGAAATGTGATTGCTTCGCTGCTTGCGAAGATCCTTGCATCCTCGCTCTCCATTGGAGTCGTACCTGAGGACTGGATTGAGGCAAATGTAATTCCTCTCTTCAAGAAAGGAAATAGGGAAATCCCCGGCAATTACAGGCCAGTCAGTCTCACGTCCGTCGTCTGCAAGGTGTTAGAAAGGATTCTGAGGGACAGGACTTATGACCATCTGGAAGAGCATGGCTTGATTAAATGCAATCAACATGGCTTTGTGAGGGGCAGGTCATGCCTCACAAACCTGACTGAGTTCTTTGAGGATGTGACTAGGCAAGTTGATGAGGGTCGAGCTGTGGATGTTGTGTATGTGGACTTCAGTAAGGCATTTGATAAGGATCCCCATGGTAGGCTCGTTCAGAAGGTCAGGAGGAATGCGATACAGGGAAACCTAGCTGTCTGGATACAGAATTGGCTGGCCTACAGAAGACAGCGAGTGGTAGTAGAAGGAAAACATTCTGCCTGGAAGTCAGTGGTGAGTGGTGTTCCATCGGGCGCTGTCCTTGGGCCTCTACAGTTTGTAATTTTTATTAATGACTTGGATGAGGGGATTGAAGGATGGGTCAGCAAGTTTGCAGACGACACAAAGACAGGATGCAGAGATGGGCTGAGAGGTGGCAGATGGAGTTCAACCTGGATAAATGCGAGGTGATGCATTTTGGAAGGTCAAATTTGAAAGCTGAGTACAGGATTAAAGACAGGATTCTTGGCAGTTTGGAGGAACAGAGGGATCTTGGTGTGTAGGTACATAGATCCCTTAAAATGGCTACTCAGTGGACAGGGTTGTTAAGAAAGCATATAGTGTTTTGGCTTTCATTAACTGGAGGATTGCGTTTAAGAGTCGTGAAATCTTGATGCAGCTCTATAAAACTTTGGTTAGAACGCACTTGGAATACTGTGTCCAGTTCTGGTCGCTCTATTATAGGAAAGCTGTGGATGCTTTGGAGAGGGTTCAGAGGAGGTTTACCAGGAAGCTGCCTAGAATGGAGGCCTTATCTAACAAAGAGAGCTCGGACTTCTTTCAGTGGAAAAGAGAAGGAATACAGGGGACCTAATTGAGGTATACAACATAATGAGAGGCATAGATAGAGTTGATAGCCAGAGACTTTTTTCCCCCAGCAGAAATTATGAACACGAGGGGTCATAGTTTTAAGCTGTTTGGCGGAAAGTATAGAGGGGATATCAGAGGCGGGTTCTTTACACAGAGAGTTGTGAGAGCATGGAATGCGTTGCAAGCAGCAGTTGTGGAAGCAAGGTCATTGGGGATATTTAAGAGACTGCTGGACATGCATATGGTCATAGAAATTTGAGGGTTCATACATTAGGTTTACCTTACATGAGGATCAATGTTCAGCACAACATCATGGCTGAAGGGCCTGTTCTGTGCTGTACTGTTCTATGTCCTATGTTCTATGTTCTATGAAGTGTATCTGTACCTTTCGACCATCTGCACCCTGTACTGACAGATAGTGCTCCCTCAATACCTTAGAAACCATCCCCTCAGTATGTTTATCCTCAAAGCACCTCGACAGAACATTCATGCCCTCAACACCTCAGAAAGAAAACCTGTTGCCCCCTTGGACCGTGTTCATCCCCAAACCTGTTCTCACTGTGATGACCCACTGCCACCCCTAAGATTGGAGCCCAGGGCACAGAACAGTATTTGAGTCTCTGGATTGATCATACAATCCCTAAGATGGGGAAGCAGGTCATTCGGCCTATCAGGTTCACACTGACCCTCGGCAGAACAGCCCATCCTCCCGCCCCCCCACCATC
>NW_025209765.1:14694-17437 GCF_004010195.1 Chiloscyllium plagiosum
AGTGTGTAGGTTAGGTGGGTTGGGTTAGCCATGATAAATGTGGGGTTATGGGGGTAGGGTGGGACAGCAGGTCATTGCAGACTCTATGGACCGAATAGTCTCTTTGTGCGCCTAAGGGATTCTGTAATTCTAACTAGTTGTGATTGTTGTCACGTTTTCCTAAGTCCAGGTTCATTCAACTCAGGTACACATACTGCCTTTTGTGTTTCTGTGGGTGCTCACTCAATCCTTTCCTTCTGTTTTACATCAATTTCACACTGTATGTGAGGGTGGGAATGAATGTGTAAATATAAATACTCCAACCGAAACCCGTCACAAGTCAGAAACTGTTTCTACTACTAGCATCACTCACAAGGAAGAGGAAAATAAAGGTTCTGTCACAAATCTGACAGAAAAGACATAATCACCAGGAAAGGCTTAACAGCTTAAAACTCTTTTCTTAAGAAAAGAGGAGGCTGAGAGACAACCTGGTACAAGTAGGAAGCTTTGTGTCTGTGTTTTCAGAGATTTGAGGTTGAAATCATTGGGTTGAAAGCATGTTTAATTGCCCCAGGTCATCAAAGGTGCTATCGAAATGTGCATCTTTCTTTCTGCCTATCTGTCTGTGTTAACAATCAGATGGATAGTGTTTTCCCAAATCCCTGATTGAATCTGCCTCCCTCTACAATCTCAGGTGCCTCACCACTCACAGGGTCACGGATAAACTCTGCTGTTATCATGAGAGCTTTCTTTGCTGTCACCTCTCTTAGTGTTTCTGCCTAATCCCCACTTCCCTTCATTAAATCCCAGCTGCCTACAGTCCACTCACATGGGCATGTTGAAGAGCATGACAGGAGAATGGATTGAAACTGACAGTTCAATAGCCAGAATGAAAGAGGAAGGAGGAAATAAACGGGGTTTGTGGATCCCGGGGATACAGACTCCAGGATTAGTCCTTGTGGGCATTCCCGCAGTGATACGAGACAGCATTCCATGATGAGAGTTAAACGCGGGTGGCTGGAGAGGGAGCCACTGAACATGAACAGGTTTAGTTCAAACACAGGAGGTTTGTTCATTCAGTAACAGTGTGTTAGTCATGGAGGTGAAGTGAACCATGAGGGGAAATGTTGCCACAAGCTGCCGATGGATAACTTTCATTGGAACAGGAGGAGACCATTCAGCCCTTCAACCCTGCTCTGCCATTCAATAGATCGTGGCTAATTTGTGGCCTAACCTGCAATTTTCAAAACTCTCCAAACTCATCAATAAACTCCTCTGCAACACACAAAATGAATATTGAAAAACGAACCACCTGCAAATGCTGGGAAATCAGAAACAAAACCAAACATTGCTGGAAATTTTCAGGAGGTCTGGCAGCATCTGTGGAGAGTGAATCTTTGGGTCCAGTGACCGGTCAGGTGACCAGCTGGAGCTGACCATTCTGCCTTTTCTGTAACGCCCTCTGAACAGGTTCTGGTGCAAGGGGAATGAGACTATCAATAGCAACTGAGAAAACAGGAGGATGTGCTCAATCAGAATAGAACCCATTTTGGTCTTTCACTTTTAATTCAACTGCAAACATTATTCATTATTATTTCTGAAATAGGATAACAGGCCAGAAAACAACTCTTTATGTCACTGGGCCTGGGAAACTGTGTTAATTCTGACCTGGTCCAGCCGACATGTGAATCCAGACCCTGAATAATGGGGTTGACTCTGAACCATCTCCTGGGCAGTTAGAATGGATGACAAATGCTGCCCCAGCAAGTGATACCGTGATCCCATGAACAAACGAATCAAATCCAATCATTGTGGTTAGTTGTGAACTTGCCGGTGTTATTGGAAGGGGACGAATGGGAAGGTTTATGGGGTAAAGGCAGAAGAATAGCATTCGGTGAGGTGATCCTTTGGAGAGCTGATCAGACAATCAGCCTCCTTTTGCGCAGTAAGAATTCTGTGAATATTTCATTCTAAGCCATCTAAGGAAATATCAGAGCAGGGTTTATAAAGAGGTCAGATTGAATGAGTGTCTCGGTGAACACAAGTGAGACACAGGTACAGAGAGGCTTTGGGATGGATTAAATTAAATTTTATACTTTTGAACAGTCATCAACATCACAGCAGTTTAAAATGGGAGTGATCAAGAGAGTGGAATTAGAGCAGCAAATAAATCTTAGAAACATTTATGCAGCTGAAGGGATTGCTGGATAAAGATACTGTAGTTCGATTAGACTAGATTACTTACAGTGTGGAAACAGGCCCTTCGGGCCAACAAGTCCACACCAACCCACCAAAGAGCAACCCACCCAGGCCCATTCCCCTACATTTACCCTTTTACCTAACACTATGGGCAATGTAGCCTGGCTAGTTCATCTAACCTGCACATCTTTGGACTGTGGGAGGAAACCAGAGCACCCGGAGGAAACCCACGCAGAACGGGGAGAATGTGCAAACTCCACAGAGACAGTTGCCCGAGGCGGGAATTGAACCCGGCTCTCTGGCGCTGTGAGGCAGCAGTGCTAACCACGGTGGCATACTGGTAGGGGCGTGCAACATTTGTAGACTCGCCAACTTTAAAGGCATTTACATAGTCATTGGATCGACATATGGATGGTAATGGAGTTGTGTGGGTTAGATGGGCTTCAGGTTGATTCCACAGGTTGGTGCAACATTGAGTTAGTGCTGATTTTATTCCAGGCCCACCAGCCTCGGAGCATATCCTTCCTGTACGTATCCTATTGAGCTCTTGAAGATTTTTGTTCAT
>NW_025209766.1:0-3323 GCF_004010195.1 Chiloscyllium plagiosum
GAGTGGATAGGTGGAAAAGGAGCTGGGCAGGTCAGAGTTGTTGGGGCTGCACCCATCCAGACAAGTAGACAATATTCCATCACACTCCATCACCAAATGCAATTCAGTGTTGCATTTCCCTCAATTACTGATGTCCTGGACAGGCTCAGTGTTGCCTTACACCAATCCCCATACTGACTGATGCCTTCCCCCAATTTAGGGGCGCCCTAATCTAAATCTTCCAAAAGGTATTGTCCAGCCCCAATTCTCACATTTAGTGCAACACAGCATAACTCACCCAATTAGCACTGAACTGCACTAATTCACCCATTATCTGATGTCCTGTTGAAAATTCTGACATTTCGATAAGCCCTGTCGAAATTTATTCATTTAGTATTTTATTGCAATGTTTCTCCAATTTCGTGTAGAGCTTACAGAATTCTTAAATTTAGACATGGACAAGTTGGTCTGAAGGGTCTGTTTCCGTGCTGTACATCTCTATGGCTCTAATTAGTGCTTTCCTTCCCTGCACCAATTCTCCCATTTACCAATCCTGCACTAAGTCGGGAATTTCACCATCTCACCCATTGACCTTATCCTGCCCCAGTACTCCCACTTAGAATTTAACGGCACCTGCATGAATTCTCAAATTATTGTTGCTCTGCATCAATTCCTTCCATTTAGTTGTTCCCTGATACACATTTTCATTGTACGGATGCCCTGCTGATTATATTTGTTCATTAAGTGATGCACTGAACTGAATCTCCAATTTACCGATGCTTGCAACATTTCTTTTTATTGATTCCCTGCCCCATTCCCCAATTTAGACATTCTCTGCTCCAATTTCCAAATATGAAGACTTTCCCACCAATTTTCCAGTGTAATGGCACTGTGCACCGAATCTCCCATTTATTGAACCCAACAAATCTCAAATTGACTCATATCCCTGTACTAATCCTTCCATTTACTGATGCCCAAGCCCGATTCTACCATTTAAGGGAGCGCTACTCTCATTCTCCAATTTACTGTTGCCATGAACCCATTCTCTGATTTCGCTCCACTCTGCACCAAGTCTTCCATTCAGTATTTCCCTGCAACAATTCTCCCATTTAGTCGTCCGCTGCCAGAATTCTCTAATCTTGGCGATCCCTGCATCATATCTTCAAATTACCCAACCTGCAAATATCCCCCCTTTCGTGATGAACTGCACTAACTCCCCCATTTTGTGGTGCACTATATTGAATCTGGACCACTAATCCTTTGCAACATTTGTTCTATTTACTGATTCACTGCCCGTGTTCTCCCATTTTCTCCAATTCTCGAAGTTATCAGCACCCTGCACCAGGTCTCTCATTTACTGATACCCCACACCAATTCTCCAATTCAGTGTTGCTTAGCACCATTTCGCCCAATTACTGATGTCCTAAACAAGTTCTCCATTCAGTTTTGCCTTACACCAATCCTCATACTGACCGATGCCCTCACCCAATTTAGGGGTGCCCTACTCTAAATCTCCCTGCCCCAATTCTCCCATTTCGTGCAACACAGCATAACGCACCCATTTAGTGTTGAACTGCACTAATTACCCATTATCTGATGCCCTGTTGCAAATTCTCACATTTCGATAAGCTCTTTCCCAACTTTTCCATTTAGTAGTTTCTTGCAATGATTCTCCAATTTAGTGGAGAGCTGCCATAATTCTTACATTTTGGCGTGGACATGTTGGACTGAAGGGTCTGTACATCTCTGTGGCTGTACTTAGTGCCCCATTTCCCTGCACCAATTCTCCCATTTACCAATCCTGCACTATGTCGGGAATTTCACCAACTCACCCATTGAGGTTATCCTGCCCAAGTCCTCCCACTTGGAATTTAATGACACCTGCATGAACTCTCCAATTATTGTTGCCCTGCACCAATTCCTTCCATTTAGTTGTTCCCTGATACACATCTTCCACGTACTGATTTTTTTCCATTTAGTGATGCACTGAACTGAATCTCCAATTTACCAATGCTTGCAACATTTCTTCTTTTTATTGATTCCCTGACCCCTATTTCCCAACTTAGACATGCTCTGCTCTAATTTTCCAATATATTGGCACTCCCACCAATTTTCTAATGTAATGGCATTGTGCACCAGATGTCCCTTTTATTGTTTGCACCAAATCTCCCATTTACTCATATCCCTGTACTAATTCTTCCATTTACTGATGCCTTAGCCCGATTCTACCATTTAAGGGTGCGCTACTCTAATTCTCCCATTTCCTGTTGCCATGCACCAATTCTCTAATTTAGCTCCACTGTGCGCAAGGTCTCTCATTTACTGATGGCCCGCACCAATTCCCCAATTCAGTGTTGCTGAGCACCATTTCCCCCAATTACTGATGTCCTGAAAATGTTCTCCATTCAGTGTTGCCTTACACCAATCCTCATATTGACTGATGCCCTCGCCCAATTTAGGGGTGTCCTACTCTCATTCCCGCATCAAGTATTGTCCTGTCCCAATCCTCCCATTTAGTGCTACACTGCACCAATTCTCCCATTTACTGCGAAATGAAACTCTCCCATATGGGTCTAACTGCACTAATTTGACAATATCAGGTGCCCCGTTCCAAAGTCTCTTATTTCGATAAGCCCTTGCCCAATCCTTCCATTTAGTAATTCCTTGGGGCGATAGCAGGGTGATGGTGGTATAATGGTGAGCATAGCTGCCTTATAAGCAGTTTACCCGGATTGCTTCCTGACCATCGTAGTGTTGTGGTTTATAAAGCGGTTTTAAAAGGAAAGTGACTGCATCTGTCAGATTGCTCCTTGCTTTTCCTGGCGATGGTTCCTGTGAATTGCAGTGTGGAACCGGGCAGCATTGCTCGGCATCTCGGAAGCTTTCCCCTCTGCTGCTTCCCATTTCTTATTGAAATATTGGTTGCAGCACAAGGATGGGTTTGTTTTGTTCGAAAAGTGAGAGACTGCTCCCGTCAGGAACCTGAAATAATTACAGAAGCCGCTGGAAACACTGAACAGTTCCAACAGCTTCTGTAGTGGTGGGGATGGAGGATTAATGTGTCAAATCTACACAAGGATAAAATAAACTCCAGCCACAAAACAGTCAGAAATCCTGACTCTGCAAACATCCTTGTAAATCTTTTCTGAATCTTTACAAGTTTCACACCATTCTCCCGATAGCAGAAAGACCAGAATTGTGTGGTTTATGGAATGTTACTATGTCCGAACAGTCGCTGTTTATAGGTAAATAATGTTCATTTAGTTAAGGTTTCCAATCGAGTTTGGTTTGTCCAATCTTTCTTTCTTATGTTTGTGTTACAACGATAGTGTGGAGTAAAGTGT
>NW_025209766.1:5090-15409 GCF_004010195.1 Chiloscyllium plagiosum
CAGGGAATTCCTAGAGGCATGGCACTCATCCACAGATTCTATCAACTAACACATCGACCTGTACCCAATATACCGGCCACTGCAGCGGACAGCTGGAACTGACAACCGGAAGCGGCAGAGACAAACCACTATAAATGCAGGAGGAAACATCACAGAAGCGCTTCACAGGAGGCTCCCAAGCACTGAGGATGTCACCTAGACAGGGGACAAAATGTCTGCAACACAAATTCCCAGCTCGGCAAACAGAACCACAACAAATCATTCAGTCCAACACATCCATGCTGAACTGACATCCGGTGTAAATCTCATCCTATTTGTCAGAATCTGGCCCATGTTTCTCTGAACCCTTTTTAATTCCTTCACCCACCCAGATACCTTTTAAATGTTGTAATTGTACCAGCCTTCACTACTTCCTCTGGCAGCTCATGCACACAGTGCCCTCTGCGTGAAAAATGTTCCCCTTAGGTCCCTTTTATGTTTCCCCTCTCAACTTTAACACATGCCACCTGCTTCGGGACTCCCCCACCACAGGGAAATAACCTTGCCCTTTTACCCTATTGAGGCCCGTCATGATTTTGTGAACCTCTATGAGGTTACCCCTCAGCCACTGATGCTCCAGGGATAATACCCTCAACCTATACAGTCTATAACTCGAGCACAAACTCTCCAACCTTGGCAACATCCTTGCAATTTTTTTCTAACCAGTTTCAAGTTTCACAACACCCTTCTTATAGGAGGGAGTCCAGAATTGCATATGATATACCAAAAATGGCCGAACATGACCTCCCAACTCCTTTACACAATTAACTGAGCAATAAAGACAAAAGTGTCAAACGCCTTCTTCACTATTCTATCTAAATGTTCGTCCACCTTCAACGAATCTATGAAGCGCCGCTCCAGGTCTACTTGTTCAGCAACACCCCTAGTACCTTACCATTAAGTGTATAAGACCTGCTCTCTTTTGCCTTTCCAAAATGCAGCATCTCACATTTATCTAAATTAATCTCCATCTGCCACCCCTCAGCCCATTGGCCCATCTGATCAAGATCCCGTTGTCCTCTGAGGTAACCATCTTCACTGTCCTCCACACCTCCAATTTTACTGTCATCTGCAAACTTATTAACCATTCTTCCGATAGTCACATCCAAATCATTTATATAAATGACAAAACAACAGTGGACCCAGCACCGATCCTTGTGGCACACCGCTGGTCACAGGCCTCCAGTCTGAAAAGCAACCCTCCCCCACCACCCTCTGTCTTCTACCTTCGAGCCAGTTCTCTACCCAAAGGGTAATTCTCCTGTCCCAACATAGAAGTTTGACAATATGACACCGGTCTCAAAAGTACAGCAAGAATCTATTGGATAAAAACTGAAGCTATTGTAGTAAATGGCTCAAGCTCACCATGGGGAATTAATGTGCTCGGACGGAAAAATGCTGAGTGATCATAAATTACTGCAACTTGCAAACAGCAGAATTAAAATCCAATTTGCTTTTTTTACTGTAAGGATGGATATTTTAATCATGTTGTTCTCTACATACGAATGATACAGATGGCTATTTATTATTGAGAAAGAAAAAGACAATCAATATTTTATTTGCCATCTAACTTGGATTTGGAGAAGATACTGTGGATGATAACGACCAACAGGTTTGTTTGCATAGAGAGGTGAATAATAATGTCACCAGTAGATAGCAGAAGGTTGTGGAGGGAAATGAACAGACTGAAGCCCGCTGTGATGGAGTTTGGCAGAAAAGGCTAAAGAGAGACAAACTTGTTTGAAATGTGAACATGGATAGAGTTGTCTTGGTGTTCATGTGCACAGGTCTTTTACTGCGACAAGATCTGCTGAAGGGGAAATGGAAAACATGTGGGATCTTAAGCATCACAAATGACCCATTGAGTAAGGACAAAGAAAATGCATATAGAGAAAACCCTGCTGTTCCTGGGGATCTGAAATCTAACCTCAGCAGGTCAGGCAGCATCTGGGAGAAGGGAACCAGAACCCATTTCTCCCACAGCAGTCTGCAAGGCTCCAAGGGATCTCCCTGATCTGGTTGGCTCTGTGCTAATTAACACTGCACACAGATATTAATCCAGTGGGTCAGCTTCTTAGTTAAACAGCGAGTTCCTGAGAGTGACGAGGCAGACCCTTATATGTTGTTCACACCTCCATGGTCAGTAAAATGGTATCCTGCCCGTCCCATTGCAAACTCAGCTTCAGCTCTGACCATATTTCCTCAATCCCAGCATGGGGAGGAAACACTGCCTCCTGGTCTTAGGTTCTTTGCTGTAGGAAAAGGTGTCACTTCCTGTGATCTCCCTCTGACAACTACATTGCTTTTAGTTTCGCTCACGTAATCGGCTTTCTGTCCCTTCTGGTTTCGTGGTCTAGTCGCACTTACCAAAGCTGAGGCTCCTGCTAAATGGTAGAATCTGACTAGGGCATCATTAATGGAAGAATAAGTAAATGGTAGAGTTGGCGGGAATCACTTAATTGGCTTTCTGTCCCTTCTGGTTTCGTGGTCAAGTCACACTTACCAAAGCTGATGCTCCTGCTAAATGGTCGAATCGGGCCAGGACATCAGTCAATGGAAGAATTAGTACAGAAGTATGAGTAAATGGGAGACTTGGTGGGAATTAATAAATGGGGGATTCGGTGCACAGTGCCATTACATTAGAAAATTGGTGGGAGTGTCAATATATGAAAGAATTGGAGCAGAGCTTGTCTAAATTGGGGAATAGGAGCAGGGAATTAATAAAAAGAAGAAATGTTGCAAGCATCAGTAAAATGGAGATTCAGTTCAGTGCATCACTGAATGAAAAAAAATGCAGGGCATCAAAAGTTGGAGAATTCATTCAGGTGCCAGGAAGTTCGAAGTGGGAGAACTGGGGCAGGATAACACTCAATGGGAGAGTTGGTGCAGTTCCAGGATTTGTGCAAGATTGGGAAATGGGAAAAATAGCCATAAATACAAGTCATACAATCATAGAGATTTACAACACACAAATTGATCCTTTGGTCCAACTTGTCTATGCCTCAATTTAAGAATTCTGGCAGCACTGCAGTAAATTAGAGAATCATTACAAGGAACTACTTAATGGGAGAATTAGGCAAGGGCTTATTGAAATGTGAGAAATGTAACAGGGTATGAGTAAATGGGAGAATTGGTGCAGGGATATGAGTAAGTGGGAGATTTGGTGGAAACAATAAATGGGAGATCTGGTGCACAGTGCCATTATATTAGAAATTTGGTGGGAGTGCCAATATATTAGAAAATTGGAGCAGAGCATGTCTGAATTGGGGAATAGGGGCCAGGGAATCAATAAATAGAAGAAATGTTCCAAGCATCAGTAAATTGGAGATTCAGTGCATTGCATCACTAAACAAAATAAAAAATCAGCAGGGCATCCTAACGTGGAAGATGTGTTTCAGGGAACAACTACATGGAAGGAATTGATGCAGGGCAACAATAATTGGAGAATTCATGCAGGTGCCATTAAATTCTAAGTGGGAGGACTGGGGCAGGATAACCTCAATGGGTGAGTTGGTGAAATTCCCGAATTAGCGCAGGATTGGTAAATGGGAGAATTGGTGCAGGGAAGCAGAGCACTAACTAGAGTCATAGACATGTACAGAATGCAAGCAGATACTTCACTTGAACTTGTCCACACCTGAATTTAAGAATTCTGGCTGTGCTCCACTAAATTGGAGGATCATATCAAGAAACTACTAAATGGAAGAATTGGGAAAGGGCTTATTGAAATGTGGAAATTGGCAACAGGGCATCAGGTAATGGGTGAATTAGTGCAGTTCAGCACTAAATGGGTGTGTTATGCTGTGTTGCACGAAATGGGAGAAATGGGGCAGGACAATACCTTTTGGGAGATTTAGAGTAGGGTATCACTAAATTGGGCGTGAGCATCAGTCAGTATGGGGATTGGTGTAAGGCAACACTGAGTAGAGAACTTGTTCAGGGTATCAGTAATTGGGTGAAATGGTGCTCAGCAACACTGAATTGGAGAATTGGTGTGGGGTATCAGTAAATGAAAGACCTGGTGCAGGGTGCTGATAACGCCGAGAATTGGAGCAAATGGGAGAACACGGGCAATGAATCAGTAAATAGGACAAATGTTGCAAAGGATTAATGGTCCAGATTCAATACAGTGTACCACGAAATGGGGGAGTTGGTGCAGTTCACTCCTCACTCGGTAATTTGGAGATATGATGCAGGGATCTCCAAGATTAGAGAACTCTGTCAGCGGTCTACTAAATGGGAGAATTGTTGCGGGGAAATACTGAATGGAAGACCTGGTGCACAGTGGGGCTAAATTAGAGAATGGGTGCATGGTACCAGGAAATGGGAGAATTAGAGTAGCGCTCCCTTCAATGTTAGCATCGGTCTCGGGCATCAGTAAATGGAAGAATTAGTACAGGGGTATGAGTAAATGGGAGATTTGGCGGGAATCAATAAATGGGAGATAAGGTGCATAGTGCCATTACATTGGAAACAGGTGCGAGTGCCCATATATTAGAAAATTGTAGCAGAGCTTGTCTAAATTGGGGAATCGGGGCCAGGGAATCAATAAAAAGAACTGTTGCAAGGTTCGGTAAATTGGAGGTTCATTTCAGTGCACCACTAAATGAAAACAATTCAGCAGGACACCCGTACGTGGAAGCAGTGTTTCAGGGAACAATTAACTGGAAGGAATTGATGCAGGGCAACAATAATGGGAGAATTCATGTAGGTGCCTTTAAATTGGGCAGGATAATACTCAATGGGAGAGTTGGTGCAGTTTCAGGGTTTGTGCAGGATTGGTAAATGGGAGAGATGGTGCAGAGCAATAAATACAGTCAAACAATCATAGAGATGTACAACTTGGAAACAGACACTTTAGATTAGATTAGATTACTTGCCCTTCAGCCCAACAAGTCCACACCGCCCCACCGAAGCGCAACCCATCCATACCCCTTCATTTACCCCTTACCTCACACTACGGGCAATTTAGCATGGCCAATTCACCTAACCTGCACATCTTTGGACTGTGGGGGGAAACCGGAGCACCCGGAGGAAACCCACACAGACACGGGGAGAACGTGCAAACTCCGCACAGTCAGTCGCCTGAGGCAGGAATTGAACCCGGGTCTCTGGCACTGAGAGGCAGCAGTGCTAACCACCGTGCCACCATGCCGCCCACTTCAGTCCAACTTGCCTATGACTCAATTTTTGAATTCTGACAGCGCTCCACGAAATTGGAGATTCATTCCAAGGAGCTACTAAATGGAAGAATTGGGCAAGGGCTTATCGAAACAAGAGAATTTGGAACGGGGCATCTGATATTGTCAAATTGGTGCAGTTAACAACAAATGGGAGAGTTTCAGTTTAGCAGTAAATGGGAGAATTGGGACAGGACAGTACTTGATGCGGGAATGTGAGTAGGGCACCCCTAAATTGGGCGAGGGCATCAGTCAGTATGAGAATTGGTGTAAGGCAATACTGAATGGAGAACTTGTTCAGGACGTCAGTAATTGGGGGAAATGGTGCGAGGCAACACTGAATTGGAGAATTGATGTGGACCATCAGTAAATGAGAGACCTGGTGCACAGTGGAGCTAAATTAGAGAATTGTTGCATGGCAACAGTAAATGGGAGAATTAGAGTAGCGCACCCTTAAATGGTGGAATCAGGCTCGGGCATCAGTAAATGGAAGAATTAGTACAGGGGTATGAGTAAATGGGAGATTTGGTGCAAACAATAAATGGGAGATCCGGTGCAAAGTGTCATTACATTAGAATATTGGTGGGAGTGTCAATATATTAGAAAATTGCAGCAAAGCATGTCTAAATTAGGGAATAGGGTCCAGGGAAACAATAAAAAGAAGAAATGTTGCAAGCATCGGTAAATTGGAGATTCAGTTCAGTGCATCACTAAATGAAAAAAAAATCAGCAGGGCACCCGTACGTGGAAGATGTGTATCAGGGAACAATTAAATGGAAGGAATTGATGCAGGGCAACGATAATTGGAGAATTCATGCAGTTGCCATTAAAGTCTAAGTGGGAGGACTGGGGCAGGATAATCTCAATTGGCGAGTTGGTGAAATTCCCGACTTAGTGCAGGATTGGTAAATGGGAGAATTGGTGCAGGGAAGCGGGACACTAATTACACCCTTAGAGATGTCCAGCACAGAAACACACCCTTTAGTCAAACTTAACCACGCCTAAGTTTAAGAATTCTGGCAGCTCTCCACTAAATTGGAGAATCTTGCAAGAAACTACTGAGGATCTACAAGTTGAATTTAGACAATTATGTGTAGATTTTTATATACCACAAAATGGTTTCTCAATTTAAAAGAATGCTATGAAATGGCCTGTGAACCTGTACTGCTGATTTGCAGAATTAGTCTAAAATTCAAAGATAAGAGGACAATAGAGTTTTCATAAAATGAATACTGACACATTAATTGACTATTCAAACTGATACATTGCATGACAATTTACATAAATAAGATTTATTTTCCAAGGAATACCATTGGATCAGCCTATTGTCAATTATGTCTCCATATTACAGATGGTTGGACTTTTCTTGTCATTAAGAACCCTTTTCCAGGAAATATTATTGGATTAACTTGCAGTAAATAATGTCACCTTATTATATGTGATTGGTCTTTCATGTCATTAGGGCGGTACTATCTCTTAAAAAAAATATTAAAAATGTGTAATTTTTAAATGTCATTGCGCAACTTCACTATGGAATACAGAAGCTTTAATCTCTGTGTTGCTGGATAAAATTACATCAAGGTGCCTTAATTCAATAAACTAATGACCACTGCTTTTTGAACCGACCACTGCTTTGTGATCTGCTCAATATTATAGACAGAAGCAGGAGTGAAATCTGGAAGGTGGAATTAAGGGCTCCGGGGAGAATGCGGGTAAGTGGAGTTGAAATGCCCATCAGCCCATCAGCTATGATTGAATGGCGGAATGGACTCGATGGAACGAATGGCCTTACTTCCGCTCCTATGTCTTATGGCCTTATGGTCTTATGTGTCGTAGTTGTTTGTGGTCTGCAGAATGTTACAGGGAGAAGCAGGAATGAAATCTGGAAGAGGTTCAAGTTGTTTATAATCTGCCAGATGTTGCAGCGACAAGCAGGAGTGACATATGGAAGATGTAACAGTTGTTTATGATCTGCAGGATGGCACAGAGACACGCAGGAATAAAATCTGGAAGAGGTAATAGTAAATGAGAGACCTGGTGCACAGTGGAGCTAAATTAGAGAATGGGTGCATGGCAACAGGAAATAGGAGAATTAGAGTAGCGCACCCTATAATCTGAACGATGTTGCAGAGTCAAATAGGAGTGAAATATGGAAGAGGTAATAGTCGTTTCTGGTCTGCAGAATTTTACAGGGACATTCAGGAATGGAATCTGGATGAGGTAATAGCTGTTTATAATCTGCCGGAAGTTATAGAAACAATCTGGAGTGAAATCAGTTCGAGGTAATTGTTGTTTATGGTCTGCAGGATGTTACAGAAACAAGCTGGAGTGAAATCTGGAAGAGGTAACACTTGTTTATGATCTGCAGGATGTTACAGTAACAAGATGAAGTGAAGTCGAGAAGAGGTAATAGTTGTTTATAATCTGCAGGATGCTACAGGGACAAGCAGGAATGAAATCTGGACGAGGTACTTGTTGTTTATGGTCTGCAGGATGTTACAGAGGTAAGCAGGAATGAAATCTAGAGGAGGTTATAGATGTGTATGGACTGCACTATTTTACAGAGACAAGCAGGAATGAAATCCAGAAGAGGTAATTGTTCTTTATGATCTGCAGGATGGAACAGAGACATGCAGGAGTGAAATCTAGAAGAGTTAATAGTTGTTTGTGGTCTGCAGGATGTTGCAGAGTCAAACAGGAGTGAAATATGGAAGAGATAATAGTCGTTTCTGGTCTGCAGAATTTTACAGCAACAAGCAGGAATGGAATCTGGAAGAGGTAATAGCTGTTTATAATCTGCCGGAAGTTACAGAAACAATCCGGAGTGAAATCAGTTCGAGGTAATTGTTGTTTATGATCAGCATGATGTTACAGAACAAGCAGGAGTGAATTATGGGAGAGGTAATAGTTGTTTATTGTCTGCAGGATTTACAGAGACATTCAGGAATGAAATCTGGAAGGCGTAATAGTTGTTTACGGTCTGCAGAATGTTACAGAGACAGGCAGGAATGAAATCCGGAAGGCGTAATAGTTGTTTATGGTCTGCAGAATGTTACAGAGACAGGCAGGAATGAAATCCGGAAGAGGTATTAGTTGTTTATGGTCTGCAGAATGTTACAGAGACAAGCAGGAGTGACATCTGTAAGAGAGAATGGGTGTTTATGGTCTGCATTATTTTACAGAGACATCCAGGAGTGAAATTTGGAAGAAGTAATACTTTTTTATGGTCTGGAGAATGTTACAGAGACAAGGAGGAGTGAAATCTGGAAGAGGTAATAGATGTTTATGATCTGCAGGATGCTACAGGGACAAGCAGAAATGAAATCTGTTCGAGGTAATTGTTGTTTATTGTCTGCAGGATGTTACTGAAACAATCAGGAGTGAAATCTGGAAGAGATAATAGTTATTTATTGTCTGCAGGATGTACAGAGACATTCAGGAGTGAAATCTGGAAGAGGTAAAGTTTGTTATGGTCTGTAGTATTTTACAGAGACAAGCAGGAGTGAAATCTGGAAGAGGTAATAGTTGTTTATGGTCTGCAGAATGTTGCAGAGACAGGCAGGAATGAAATCCGGAAGAGGTCATAGTTGTTTATGGTTTGCAGTATTTTACAGAGACAGGCAGGAGTGACATCTGGAAGAGGTAATAGTTGTTTATTGTCTGCCAGATGTTACAGAGACAAGCAGGAGTGAAAAATAAAAGAGGTAATAATTTTTTATGGCCTGGAGAATGTTACAGAGGCAAGCAGGAGTGAAATTGAGAAGAGGTAATTAGATTAGATTAGATTAGATTACTTACAGTGTGGAAACAGGCCCTTCGGCCCAACAAGTCCACACCGACCCGCCGAAGCGAAACCCACCCATACCACTACATTTACCCCTTACCTAACACTACGGGCAATTTAGCATGGCCAATTCACCTGACCTGCACATCTTTGGACTGTGGGAGGAAACCGGAGCACCCGGAGGAAATCCACGCAGACACGGGGAGAATGTGCAAACTCCACACAGTCATTCGCCTGAGGCGGGAATTGAACCCGGGTTTCTGGCGCTGTGAGGCAACAGTGCTAACCACTGTGCCACCATGCCGCCCCAGGGACATGCAGGAATGAAACTGAAAAGAGAATAATAGTTGTTTATAATCTGCAGGATATTACAGGGACAGGCAGGAGTGAAATTTGGAAGAGGTAATATTCGTTTACAGTCTGCAGAATGTTACAGAGAGAAGCAGGAATGATATCTGGAAGAGCCAATATTTGATTATAAACTGCCGGATTTTACAGAGACAAGCAGGAGTGAAATCTGGAAGAGGTAATAGGTGTTTAGAATCTGGAAGATGTTACATAGAAAAGCAGGAGTGAAAATCTGGAAGAGGTAAAAGTTGTCTATGGTCTGCAGACTGATACAGGGTCAAACAGGAGTGAAATATGGCAGAGGTAATAGTTGTCTATGGTCTGCAGGATGTTACAGGGTGGGACAGGAGTGAAATATGGCAGAGGTAATGGTTGTTTCTAGTCTGCAGAATTTCACAGGGACAAGCAGGAATGAAATCTAGAAGAGCTCATACTTGATTATGGTCTGCAGAATGTCACAGAGACAAGCAGGAGTGAAATCTAGAAGAGGTAATAGTTGTTTATGATCAGCATGATGTTCTAGGGACATGCTGGAATGAAATCTAATAGAGACTCGTTGTTTCTAATTTGCAGGATGTCACAGGGTCAAGCAGAAATGTAATCTGGAAGAGGTAAAAGTTGGTTATGGTCTGCAGGATGTTTTAGTGACAGGCGGGAGTGAAATCTGGAAGAGGTAATATTGGTACAGAGACAAGCAGGAATGAAGTCTGGATGAGGTTATAGTTGTTTATAATCTAGAGGATGTTACAGAGTCAGGGCTGGAGGATTTGAGCTATAGGGAGAGGCTGAACAGGCTGGGTCTGTTTTCCCTGGAACGTCGAAGGCAGAGGGGTGATCTTTTAGAGGTTTACAAAAATATGGGCGGCATGGATCGGGTAAATAGACAAAGTCTTTTCCCTGGGGTCATAGAGTCCAGAACTAGAGGGCATAGGTTTAGGGTGAGAGGGGAAAGATATAAAAGAGACCGA
>NW_025209766.1:15724-17439 GCF_004010195.1 Chiloscyllium plagiosum
AAACCTGTGAAATGGAATTCCATCTGGAGATTGGTGAGATTCAGGAAGAGGTCACTTGTTACGGATCTGTCATCCTTTCTACAGACAGGTCAACATGAAACTACAGAGAGATCTGAGCTGTCCCCTCAAGCAACATATTGTCCTGTTCCATGAGCAGTGAAAGTAGATGTAATTTTGAGCAAATCGGTTACAATCCTTGTCCAGAATTCCATGTGAGACAATCTATTTTACTGGATTCACCTTTGCCAAGCCTGTGTTTTATGGAGTGTTACTAAATTGGAAAAGTTGCTGGTCAGTAATTAAATAATCTGTCAGCCATTTAGGTTTCAAATAGAGTTAGGTTATTCCAATATTTCTTGCTTTTGTTTGCATTTTATCGATAGTGTGGAGTAAAGTGTGTTTTGCTTCAAGCCTGGCAGTTTGAACAATTGAATTACAATGCCTTACACTTACCTTGAGAAATTTTTTTTTGAAAGGCCTGGGCCATTTTCTTAATATATTTTTGGTGGGTTTGGTTTGTTTCATAACATCCTCAATGTCTGTGAATAAATGTGCCCACAATTCTGAACAATGACATGTACAGAACAGAGGAGGAGACACAGACACATTGATCATTATTACCTCGGACAGGAGTTATTTAGGAATGATATTCCTTAGACCGGACAGTATTGGAGAATGCACATTTCCCAGGAGTCTAACAGAGGTCACTAACAGAGCGGGAGCTGGAGAGTCAGGAACAGAATAACAGGGACAGTCCGCTCTGTTCACTGACCCTTCACCCCTCAGTGAATCCAGTGCCAGGAATGACTGCTATTAGTCAGACTGACAGAATGTTATCAGATGCACACACTGTCCTTCCACATCATCAATATCGCCCAGCTCCCACCCTGTCTCAGCTCATCTGCCCCTCTGCCATCTTCAATATTTTAATCAGGGCAGCATTAAGCTTTGAGCTGAGCTGTCTTACCTTCTGTACTCTCTCACTAAATGGCTCCAATTCCCCCCGATCCCTCTCCGGTTTAAGATGCTCCTTGACATCGGCCCCAATGAATGAGATAGAACGTCACCTGACCCAATATCCTTTCCGTTGGTCAACGTCTTTGGGATTACAAACACCGTCCTGCAGATCCTGGAGAGCTGAACCCCAACATGGAGATTGTTGGGGAAACTCAGCAGGCCCGGCAGGATCTGTGAGGCGAAAGCAGAGGGAACTTTTCAAGCCCAGTGATTCTTCATCAGAGCTGAGGGATTCTGATACTGATGCTGCCAGACTTGCTGAGCTTCATCAGCTATTTCTGTTTTTATTTCAGCCCCAATTCAATTGGTGATGATGGCGGTGTTGTTAAGTGTGTTGGAGAATAGCAAGCACCCAGCTGGCAGGGGGATGGGGGTATAGTGGGCAGCATGGCTGCCTTCCAAGCAGTTGGTATGGGTTCGGTTCTCAGCCATCACACGGTGACACCTTTGAAGTGATGTTCAATGGAAAACCCCGAGATGAAGTCAATGAGATCCATCTATCAGAAGTTTTCTAAACGTTTTAGGATGGGATACCAGCTGCTGTTACACTTCCAGAGCTGGCAAAACTCGGAGAGATTCTCTAAATGGTTATTTCAACAGTGAGTGATAAATCCAGGAGAGTCAGCATGGGTTTCCCAGTGAAGGTTGTACCTTGCTCAGTTTGAGAGAATTTATTTGAAGGAAAAAAGATTGATCGA
>NW_025209767.1:0-2338 GCF_004010195.1 Chiloscyllium plagiosum
CTCTGCCTCCCAATCTGCTCCTCCGTGTCTCTGTTGTCATTGGAGTGTGCAGAAACCTAGGAGAAGGTGAGGACTGCAGAGGCAGGAGATCAGAGTCAAGAGTGTGGTGCTGGAAAAGCACAGCCAGTCAGGCAGCATCCTCCTCCTGATGAAGGGTTTATGCCCAAAACGTTGATTCTCCTGCTCCTCGGATGCTGCCTGACCGGCTGTGCTTTTCCAGCACCACACTTTTGTCTATAGAAAACTCCCAATATAGTGACTATTCCTTTCCTGTTTCAGACTTCCACCCATACTGACTCAGTGAAGAGAATCCAAAGAGATTAATGGTAAAAGAGTAACTAGGGAGAGAATAGGGAGCTTTGAAGATCAACAAGGCCATCTGTGTTTGGAGCCACAGGAGATTGGTGAGATCCTAAACAAATATTCCTCATCATTATGTACTGGAGAGGAAGACACGGAAGGTGGGGAACTCAAGGAAATGAATAGTGAAGTCTTGAAAAGAGTCCACATAACTGAAGTGGAGATGCTGGAAGTCTTAAAATACATAAAAGTGGATAAATCCTTGAGACGTGATCAGGTGTATCGCATGATATTTTGGTAAGTGAGAGAGAAGAAATTGTGGGGGGCCCCCCGAGCAGAGATGAGGTGCTGGAAATCGGGAGGGTGGCTAATGTATTTAAGAAAGGCTGCCAAAATTGTGGGAGAAAGGACAGTGAAGACAAAGCTTTTCACTGTGCTTCGATACATGTGACAATAGATTCAATTCAATTCAGAAAGTTATCTGAGTCTACAACAGGAACTTGATCAACTGAGCCGACAAATAGCATTGGAAACACTTACTTCAGGCGTTTTAGGCCTCCATTTACCGAGAGATGCGAGGGTGCAGCAAAGGACTTCTGGGAAGGTTTTAAGTGGGTGAGATGGATGTTAGAGCATGTTCCTCCTGCAGAATGTGGCAGGTGAGAGACACTTCACATTCTTCAGTGGGAAGTGCACCCAACTCCAGCTCCTTGAAAACCGAGTTAAGGAACTGGAGCTGGAGCTAGATGAACTATGGACCATCCGGAAGGCTGAGGGGGAAATTGAGAGGATGTACAGGGAGGTGGTCACTCCCCAGACACAGGATAAGGACAGCTGGGTTACTGTCAGAGGGAGGAAAGGGAACTGACAGACAGAGCAGGGATCCCCTGTGGCAGTTCCCCTCAGCAATAAGTATACCGTTTTGGAGTCTGCTGGTGGGGATATCCTACCAGGGGAAAGCCAGGGGAAAGTCTCAGGCACTGAGGCTCAGAAGGGGAGGGGGGTGAATAGGAAAGCGCGAGTGGTAGGGGACTCAATAGTGAGACAGATTGACAGGAGATTTTGTGGTCAGGAACGGGACTCCCGATAGGTATGGTGCCTTCCCGGTGCCAGGGTCTCTGATCAGATTTACAGGATCCTGAAGGGGGAGGGGGAGCGGCCAGAAACCGTGGTACATATTGGCCCCAATGATATAGCCAAGAAAGGGATTGAGGATCTGAAAAAGTGACTACAGAGGGTTAGGTTGGAAACTGAAGAGCAGGACGAGTAGAGCAGTGATCTCAGGTTTGCTATCGGTGCCATGAGATAGTGAGGTGAGGAACAGTCAGCGAATGCAGCTTAACACGTGGCTGCGAGGCTGGTGCAGGAGGGAGGGTTTCAGGTACCTAGACCATTGGATACCTTCTGGGGAAGGTGGGACCTGTACATGAAGGACGGGTTGCCCCTGAACTGGAGGGGCACAAATGTCCTGGTGGGAGATGTGCTTGTGTGGTTCGGGAGGGTTTTAAACTAGTTTGGCAGGGGGGTGGGAATCAAAGCCACATGTCTGAGAGTGGGTCAGTTGCAGACGGGATAGTGACAGGATATATTGAATCTATCAGGAAGGTTTCTCAAGCAATAAAACAAAGGGATCAGTTAAAGTGTGTATGCTTTAATGCAAGGAGTGTCAGAAATAAGAGTGACGAACTCAGAGCATGGATCAGTACTTGGGACTACGATGTTGTGGCCATAACGGAGACGTGGGTTTCACTGGGGCAGGAATGGTTGCTTGATGTTCCAGGGTTTAGAACGTTTAAAAAGAACAGGGAGGGTGGAAAAAGAGGAGGGGGTGTAGCATTTCCAGTCAGAGAATGCATCACAGCTACAGAAACGAAGGTTGCTGAGGAAGGTTTGTCTACTGAGTCACTATGGGTGGAAGTTGGGAACAGCCACCGCAATGGGGGTTTACTACAGACCCCCTAATAGCAGTAGAGAGATTGAAGATCTCATAGGCGGGCAGATTCTGGAAAAATGTAGATGTAGCAGGATTGTTGTTATG
>NW_025209767.1:2815-4558 GCF_004010195.1 Chiloscyllium plagiosum
TTCTTTTCTGCTTCATTTATCCTGCTGAAGTGGCTCGTTTAATTTGTGTTTCAGAAACCTGGTAAATATGCTTCATGGTACAAGTGGAGCTGACGTGGAGAAACAGCAGAGAAAGACACAGCAGGGAGAATGTGTAGATGGGAAAGAGCACAGGAACTGAAATGTTTACCTGGGATCTCAACCAATGGTCCACTCTCAAAACTGCCAGCAACCCCTTCAACATCACAGAATGGAGGAGACCAGCCCATTTCACAGTGACAGTGATCAAAATAGTTACAAACCTGAAACAAAACCCACAACAGTGAACACTCCTTCATGAATATTAGGTAGATTTACAGAATTGCAAACCATGACTGGGGCACAGAGTGCAAGAGTTGTCAGCTTCACGCTTCAGGCAAAAGTGAGGACTGCAGATGCTGGAAACTAGAGTTTAGATCAGAGCAGTGCTGGAAAAGCACAGCAGGTCAGGCAGCATCCGAACAGCAGGAAAATCGACGTTTCGGGCAAAAGCCCTTCATCAGGCTTTTGCCTGAAATGTCGATTTTCCTGCTCCTCGGATGCTGCCTGACCTGCTGTGTTTTTCCAGCACCACTCTGATCTAAGCTCCATGTTGCAGCTATATAGAACCCTTGTTAGCCTACATTTGAAGTATTGTGTGCAATTTTGATCGCAACTCGACCAGAACAACAAGGAAACTTTGGAGGGAGTGCTGAGAAGGTTCACCAGGATGCTGCCTGGTCTTGAGGGGCATTGGCTCTGAGCAAAGGTGAAAGGAGGAGACTTGATAGAGGCCTATACAATTACAAGAAGCAGAGATAGGGTGGCTCGTCAGGGGCTTTTTCTCAGGGTTGAAGTTTCCATTACACGGGAGGGGGGAGGGGGCATGTTCAATGGAGATGTGTGAGGGAAGTTTCTCAGGCAGAGTCCACTGCCGGAGGAGGTGGGAGAAGCAGGCACGTTAAGAGGCATCCGGATGGTTTCGTGAATAGAAAGGGAATAGAGGGATACGGACTGAATAGAACAAAGAACAAAGAAATTTTACAGCCCTGGAACAGGCCCTTCGGCCCTCTAAGCCTGAACTGATCCAAATCCACTGTCTAAACCTGTCACCCAATTCCTAAACATCTGTATCCCTCTGTTCCCCACCCACTCATGTACCTGTCCAGACGCATCTTAAATGAATCTACCGTGCCTGCCTCTACCACCTCTGCTGGCAACGCGTTCCAGACACCCACCACCCTCTGTGTGTGAAGTACTTGCCGTGTGTATTCCCCTTAAACTTTCCACCTCTCATCTTGAAATCGTGACCTCTCGTTATTGAATCCTTCACCCTGGGAAAAAGCTTGTCTCTATCCACCCTGTCTATACCCTTCATGACTTTGTAAACCTCAATCAGTCCCCCCATAATCTCCTTTTTTCTAATGAAAATAAACCTAACCTACTCAACCTCTCTTCACAACTCGCATCTTCCACACCAGACAGCATCCTCGTAAACCTTCTCTGCACCCTCTCCGAAGCGTCCACATCCTTTTGGTAATGTGGCGACCAGAACTGTACACCGTATTCTAAATGTGGCCAAATCAATGTCTTGTACAATATTAACATGACTTGCCAGCTCTCATACTCAATACCCCGTCCAATGAAGGCAAGCATACTATATGCCTTCTTGACCACTCTGTCCACCTGTGCAGCAACCTTCAGGGTACAATGGACCTGAACTCCCAGATCTCTCTGCCCATCAAC
>NW_025209767.1:4726-6358 GCF_004010195.1 Chiloscyllium plagiosum
CAGTTCTTTATCCACCTAGCTAGAACACCCTGCACACCATGTGACTTCACTTTCTCCATTAGTCTACAATGGGGAACCTTATCAAACACCTTACTAAAGTCCGTGTATATGACATCAACAGCCCTTCCTTCATCTATCAACTTGGTCACTTCCTCGAAGAACTCTATTAAGATGGTAAGGCACGATCTCTCCCGCACAAAACCATGTTACTAATCACTGATAAGCCCATTCTTTTCTAAATATAAATAGATCCTATCCCTCAGTACCCTCTCCAGCAACTTTCCCACCACTGACGTCAGGTTCACCGGTCTATAATTACCCGGAATATCCCTACTACCCTTCTTGTACAGGGGGACAACATGAGCAACCCTCCAGTCCTCTGGCACCTCACCTGTATTTAAGGATGCCACAAAGATATCTGTCAGGGCCCCAGCTATTTCCTCTCTCACCTCCCTCAGCAACCTGAGATAGATCCCATCTGGTCCTGGAAATTTGTCCACCTTAATAACCTCTTGCCTACACAACACATCTCCCATACTTATGTCAACGTGATCCAGACGAATCAAACTTCGATCTCTAATCTCAACATTCATCATGTCCCTCTCCTCAGTGAACACTGATGCAAAGTAATCATTCAGAATCTCACCCATTCTCTCAGGTTCGACACACAGCTTTCCTTCATTATCCTTTAGTGGACCAATCCTTTCTCTCGTTTCCCGCTTGCTTCTTATATAAGAATGAAATGCTTTGGGATTCTCCTTAATTCTGCTCGCTAAAGCTATTTCATGACCCCTTTTAGCCCACTTGATTCCTCGTTTAAGACTGGTCCAACTCTTCCGATATTCTTCCAGAGCCCGCTCCGTTCTTAGCTGCTGGACCCTATGTATGCTTCTGGATTAGAGGTGCTGGAAAAGCCCAGCAGTTCAGGCAGCATCCGAGGGGCAGTAAAATCGACATCAGGAATACAAGCAGAGAGCCTGAAGGGTGGAGAGATAAGCTAGAGGAGGGTGGGGGTGGGGAGAAAGTAGCATAGAGTACAATGGGTGAGTGGGGGAGGGGATGAAGGTGATAGGTCAGGGAGGAGGGTGGAGTGAATAGGTGGAAAAGTAGATAGACAGGTAGGACAAGTCATGGGGGAAAGTGAGGGCTGCAGATGCTGGAGGTCAGAGCTGAAAATGTGTTGCTGGAAAAGCGCAGCAGGTCAGGCAGCATCCAAGGAACAGGAGAATCGACGTTTCAGGCATAAGCCCTTCTTCAGGGCATAAACCCTGATTCCTGAAGAAGGGGGGAAAGTCTCAGATACAGTGACATAGATGGGTTAACTCCAGGAAGGGTAAGAGAGGTAGGCACCAAGGGCAGGAGTCTTTTGTGGATGTACCCATTTCAAACAGGTATGCTGTTTTGGAAAATGTAGGGGGTGATGGATTCTCAGGGGAACGTAGCACGAACAGCCAAGTTTCTGGTATTGAGACTGGCTTTAATGCAACGAGGGGTACGTCAGCTTCCAAGAGATCAATTGTGTTCGGGGATTCTGTAGTCAGAGGTACAAACAGATGTTTCTGTGGCCAGCAGAGAAAAAGCAGAATGGTGTGTTGTTTCCCTGATGCCAGGATCAAGGATGTCTCAGAGAGG
>NW_025209767.1:6620-8090 GCF_004010195.1 Chiloscyllium plagiosum
GGTATTGTTCCAGGCAAGTACAGTCTCCCTGGTCCCTGCTGTAGTAAGGTATTTGTCCAGACAAGTACAGTCTTCCTGGTCCCTGCTGTAGTAAGGTATTTGTCCAGACAAGTACAGTCTTCCTGGTCCCTGCTGTAGTAAGGTATTTGTCCAGACAAGTACAGTCTTCCTGGTCCCTGCTGTAGTAAGGTATTTGTCCAGACAAGTACAGTCTTCCTGGTCCCTGCTGTAGTAAGGTATTTGTCCAGACAAGTACAGTCTTCCTGGTCCCTGCTGTAGTAAGGTATTTGTCCAGACAAGTACAGTCTTCCTGGTCCCTGCTGTAGTAAGGTATTTGTCCAGACAAGTACAGTCTTCCTGGTCCCTGCTGTAGTAAGGTATTTGTCCAGACAAGTACAGTCTTCCTGGTCCCTGCTGTAGTAAGGTATTTGTCCAGACAAGTACAGTCTTCCTGGTCCCTGCTGTAGTAAGGTATTTGTCAGGCAAGTACAGTCTTCCTGGTCCCTGCTGTAGTAAGGTATTTGTCAGGCAAGTACAGTCTTCCTGGTCCCTGCTGTAGTAAGGTATTTGTCAGGCAAGTACAGTCTTCCTGGTCCCTGCTGTAGTAAGGTATTTGTCCAGGCACGTACAGTCTCCCTGGTCCCTGCTGTAGTAAGGTATTTGTCCAGGCAAGTACAGTCTCCCTGGTCCCTGCTGTAGTAAGGTATTTGTCCAGGCAAGTACAGTCTCCCTGGTCCCTGCTGCAGTAAGGTATTTGTCCAGGTAAGTACAGTCTCCCTGGTCCCTGCTGCAGTAAGGTATTTGTCCAGGCAAGTACAGTCTCCCTGGTCCCTGCTGCAGTAAGGTATTTGTCCAGGCAAGTACAGTTTCCCTGGTCCCTGGTTTTTCCCAGAGTTTGACCTTCCATCATGTATTCCATCACCTCACATTTGTCTGGACTGAATTCCCTTTGCCACTGATCAATCCATGTTTCCAAGTCTTCGCAATCGTCTTATCCTTTTCCTGGAGATCCCATTGCACTTTTTCTGTTATTCTGAAGTTTGTCACAAAGAATATAACAACAAAACTGAAGAACAGCTGAGAAAGTGGCCCTTTGGCCCTCCAAACCTGTGCTGATCCTTGTTCTCTAACTAAACTAAAAAACAAACTTTCTGCCCTTATTCTGCAAAGAAAAACTGGTGGCCTGAAATGCATCTACTTTAATGCAAGGTGTATAGTGTGTAAGACAGATCGACTTCCGACTCGGATTTGTGCCTGGGAGTATTGGTGCCTGGGAGGTGGTGTTGCATTGCTGGTCAGGGACGATATCACGGCTGTGCTGAAGAAGGACACTATGGAGGGCTTGAGTAGGGAGGAATTATGGGTGAAGCTGAGAAATAAGATGGGTGCAGTTACACTGTTAGGGCTGTATTACAGGCCTCCCAACAGTGAGCGTGAGGTAGAAGAATAAATAGGTAAACAGATTATGGA
>NW_025209767.1:13786-17442 GCF_004010195.1 Chiloscyllium plagiosum
GGTATACTCTTCAGAAGGTCTGTGTGGACCTTTTGGGCCTTCTGGCCTGATTCTACACGGTAGCGATTCTATGAATTCTAGATGTTATTTATTCATTCTCTGACATTATATTCTATGTTTTGACATATGTTTCTTTTGCTTTAAGATGGCACTAGAGTTTGGCCACGGTATAAAATACTTTTCACGACGTTAAGGAACAAGATACGAGTGACTATAAATATATCAATGAATAATTAAATCAACTTCAGACAGCATTCCCACGATAAAATTCTCCTGTTATTTTCAAAACAATTCCCACATCCTCACGATCATTTCATTTTAGATGACATTCCAATAGCCACATTGTGCTGTTGGTTTAAACAGTATCACCACTTTAACATATTCCAATTATTTTGGACAACATTCCCACTTACACATTTCTTTGTTATTTTTGAGACATTCCAGCTTCCAAATGTTCCCTGTTTTTATTGGACACGATTCCCACTTCCACTGGTGCGATCAGCAAAATTTGCACTTCCACCTGTCCCTCTCTTTTCAGACAATATGCCCGCTTCCACATTCCCCTGTTATTTTGACTGGAATTGCCACATCCACATAATGTCTCCTTGTTCATGCAGTGTCCCCACTTACACACTGTCATCAAAGGCAGCATTCCCAGTTCCTCATGTTGCTGTTATTTTCTACTTTTTTGGAGACGTTTTCAAGAGGCCTCCCGTGTCATGTGTTCAGACATCGATCTTTGTTCGGAGCTCCTTGTCAATTCAGCCTGGGGAGATCATTGGGGTGAGAGTCCAATGCATTCTGCACACTCCCTACCTCCGAATATAGTACATGATGTTCACACATATCTCGTTAAAATGATTGCATGCAACATTGGTATCAGCGATTGCCACATCTCCTTTATTCGATGTGCCCTTCTAAAGACATTTGCCAGCTGCATCGTAACGGAGTGGGGGGTGAGTGTCATTTTATGCAGCTGTTAAATAACATTTTTCCTCAGACATTCATTACCACTTGCACATTTAAAATACAACTAAGAACTGCGTGTGCTGAAGATCTGAAATCAAACTCTTTTGATGAAAACTCGTCAGAATTGAGATATTAACTGCTTTCCTCCCGCAGATTCAATGAGACCTGTTAAGTTCCATGAACGATTTCACTCCCCACAAGTCAAACTGCCTGTTTATACATGCACAAAACTTGTACTGCGGATTTGAAATCGATATGCAACTCTCCCCAACATTTGTTTCTCCTTGCTGTTTCTGAACTTCACTCAAACTGATTGTGTGGAATCTGGGCTGAGGCGATCTTAGTGGCAGATTCGAGCCGGATGTTCAGTGAGGCCAATTTCGATTTTGAGATCATCTCGCTGCCCCTTATTTGTTCTTCTGAATGGGAATGGTGTGACTGTCATCAGGTTACCCCTCACCGTGAAGGAGTGGAAAGGACAATGCTATGCTTTCCTCCAGACATCCGAGACTGCTTAAAGCTAGATCGGCAACTTCAGAGGAGGCTGCCTTCATCTGGTGTCATGTCCTTCACTCCTGGTTTTGGGGAAATAGAGGTCCTGCATGTGTGCTTCCACACGCAGTAGGAGTTCCATGCATAAATGCACAATGCAGGGGGAGGGTTGTAGGTTAGTTTTTGAAGATACAATGCACGTCCTTAAAAATGACATTCTTTCAGCTCGTCAGCCATTATTCCCTTCCCGATTGCAACTGTGTTTTGACAATTTGACTGATCAAGAAAAGGCCTGATTGGAAATATCTCAGGAACCACCATCACTTTCGTTAATTATTTCCTATCCCATTGGCAGGTCAGGATCATGATTGTTCGTGGCAGTGTGAGAGAGGTGGGAAAGGAGTAACTCTGGAAATCGTCAAAACTGGCTTCAGAAACACTTAAATCTCAATGACAGCAGGTCAGATAGATTAAAGAAAACATTGTGCTGATTGACATCTCCTGCTCTCCCCAGTCCGCCCTTTCATAATTTGGGTCTCGTTGATCATGAAAACAAATTGGAGACTCCACTGAGGGTGAATACGGCACACATCATACTCTTCAATGTCCATCAGCATGAATTTCTCCACTGGACATCTTTGACTAAGCAGGTCGAGACAAGAAAGGCCCAAAAGCTAGACTGCAGTAAGGGATGACTGAACCGACAATGGTGATGCATCTTGGTTGAAATGCTTCTGTACCAAACCACTTGTCACAGATGCATCGCCCATAACAGAATCGCCAGGTGTTTCCAGACCACAGTCCTGGTTGAGTTGGAATACCAACTATCACAAACATACACTCGATATTTTCATCTCATGGAGTAGCATCCAGTGAATGTAAAGTGGTGGTCCAAGAGGAAATTTGATTTGTCGGCAACAGAAGAAGTGCAATCAAGCACAAACATTTAACTCAGACATTTTCAGGATTTTCGCCTGTCAGAGGGTGTGACTCTGGAATACTTCACTGTAATTCCCGTCAACGCTTGACGATTATACAAGACTGAGATATGCATTTTTAATCAGTACAGGTTTTAATAAATATGGTAATAACGTAAGACAGTGATACTAAAGATTGTTAGATAAGTTAGGATTTCATTTATTAACTGAGCAGAGTCATTGGCCAAATGGCCTTCTTCTCATTCTAAGTCTTATGGTGTAAAGATATGCCTGTAGAGAGGTGTGTGATTTGCTGTCTGACTAGACAGACTGAAAGGACAAGTCTGAGTCGTGTAGAGCAGCTCATCAATTCGAGACCAACCAGGAAATCAAGGTTTAAAGGGCCAGAACGAGGTGAAAAAGGAAACAATAAAGTGACAGTAAAGCATTCCGATTTTGATCCAGAAAAGTCGAAATACGTTGCAAAGAGTTTCTATTTGACTGCTCTGAGTTTGTCGACAGGCACTATTTGTGCTCTTGGTCGCAGGGCATTGCTCTGATTCCCCTTAAGGGTCTGGGTCCCGATAGTACCATCTCTTCTCCCACTAGTTCCCAACTTGTCAATCCAAATGCACCTCGCCTATAGCAGCTGCCATGTTAGAGTGACATGAGTACTATTTTTATTGCAAAAATATATCTCTGAGTTGTCGTATTGAAGAACGCGTAATTTCGATGCGAGAAACCAACGGAAAATCTCAGCATGTCGAAGACAAACACTTAAAATAAAGTAAGAAGCTCGGTGACAGGCTGGAAATTTCCCAGAGTTCACTGTGAATTGCGTCAGAGACAGAGACAATTTTTTTTTCAGCCAGGTGGGATTGTGGGAGCAAAGGCCAGCACGGTTCCATCTGCTGGAGAGGCGTCACAATCACTGCTTGGAATGCACAGCAGCAAATTATTGTAGACGCTGGATTCATTAGTTTGCGTAGAGACGTTCGTCTTCAAAAAGTTCAGACAGGGAGGCATCATGAAAAAATCAAGGATCATTAGAATATGCAAAAATGAGCAGAGATGGTTGCAATTTCTTCATTCGTTTTTATGGACTTTAATAGAAAATAAATTGAATGTGGACGTTGTATGAAATTCATTCAATTGCACATCACATACCTCCATCCGCATGGCAATCCATCACTCCGTCCCTCAGAAGAAGCTCTCCTCCTCCCTCTACAAGGGTCTCAGTGAGTATATCATTCCTGAAGAAGGGCTTATACCCGAAAC